>NW_007726417.1:48823-66739 GCF_000696425.1 Galeopterus variegatus | reverse complement strand
TGTCTTGGATTTTTTTTTTCTTTTAATTTTTTCTTAGTTCACCATGATAATTGTATATATTTATGGAGTACAATGTGATATTTGGGTCCATTTTTATAGTGTGCAATGATTATATCAGGGTGTACAGCATATCCGTCACCTCGGGCATTTGTCACCTCTTTGTGTTGGGAACATTCAAAATCCTCTCAACCAGCTGAAGTTGTACAGTAGTTTGTTGTTGACTGTAGTCTCCTGACTGCATATTGCTATAGAACACGAGATTTTGCTCTTCCTATCTCTCTACATCGTCAGTTACTGTTTTATCTCTATTTTCTTGCACTTCCTTGAACATTCTTAAGAGGGTTACTCTGAATTCTCTGTTAAACAATTTATAAATCTGCTGTTCTTCTGAATCCACTACTGGTGCTTTGCTTCCTTTGGTGGTGTCATATTTCTTTGTTCTTTCTCAATCTTTGTGTCTTTACGTTGATGCTTGGACTCTTGTGGAGAGTGCTACATCTTCTAGGTTTTATAGGTGTTCTTTTCTTGTATTAGACTTTTACTAGTTTATATCAGAGCTTTGCCTCTGATCTGTGGGGGGTTTTGTTTTGATTTTTTGGTTTATTTCCCATTCTGTGGTGGATTTTTAGCTACCACAACCACTTACACTCTGCACTGGAACAAATTTGATGTCCTGTGCTTGGTTAATTCCTGAACTGGAGGAACTTCTTGTGGGGACCAGAGCTTGAGCTCTGTGATTGATCTTACTTGCTGCTTTGCAGCTGATTCTCAAACTGGGTGTTTTAGTCCATTTTGTGTTGCTATAACAAATACCTGAGACTGGGTAATTTATAAAGGAAAGAGATTTATTTGGCTTACTATTCTGGGACAGCTGCATCTGGCGTGGGCCTCAGGCTGCTTCTACTCATGGCGGAAAGTGGCAGGCAGCCGGCAGGTACAAGCAGATCACATGGCGAGAGGAAGCAAGAGAGAGAGAGAGAAGGTGCCAGTGTTTTTAAGCAACAAGCTCTCGTGGGAACTAATAGAGTGAGAACTCACTCATTAATCCCCCCTCCCCCAGGGAGAGCATTAATCTATTCATGAGGGATCTGCCCCCATGACTGACTCAATCAATCAGTTTCTAACACTGCCACATTGGAGATCAAATTTCCACATGAGTTTTGGAGAGGACAACACATCCAAACTCCATCACTGGGGAAGGCTTTTTATGTGGATCCGATTTTAATTATTGGCATTTTAAGCAATTCTGGATCTTCTGAGGTTACCACAGACACAACTGGGCTGTATTGAAGTTTTAGCCTGGAACTGAGTCTTTTCTGCAAACTGCACCCCTTGCAATTCTATCACCCACAGCAGTCTCCACTGAGTGGCATCCATGCCTATCAGAAGGCAGGCCAGCTGCCCATGCTGTGTTCCATGTTCTCCTGGTGTGTCAGCTTCCCCCTACACTCCAAACGTTTCCCGTGGGGCAGACCATGCAGAATTCCCTCGAGATGTCCCACTGACCTTTAGGTGTCTCCTTCCACTGGTCAGCTGTGGCCTCTCGCTCCCATGCAGGATCACGGGAAACTTGTCAGTGATTTTGCTGGCTTGGGAGTTGGTATGCTGCATTCAGAATCTCTCTTTTCTCCTGTAGACTCCAAATAGCTTCACACAAAGGGCACTGCTATGGCTTTGCCATCTCCTCTTAGCTGCTCTATAAGCTGCAGCCCTTTCTCATAGCATAGCAGCTCAGAAGCAGCTAGGGCCTGGAATTGTTGAAGTGGTCCTTTTTCCCTCTCTCTGCAGCCTCTCATGTCTTCATGAACTCCGAGGGTCTCACCTGCTCTTCTCTGTGCTTCAGTGATCTCAGGATGGTAAGTTTTGCTTTTTAATAGTTGTAAGTTGATCAGGTGTGTTGGAGGGGGACACTAGGGGTTATCTATTCTGCCATCTTGATGATATATCACATTTTCTTTATCTATTCATCCATTGATGGACTCTTAAGTTGATTCCATCTTTTGGCTATTGTGAATAATGCTGCGTTCAACATGGGAGTGCAGATGTCTCTTCCATATCCTGATTTCATTTCCTTTGAATATATACCCAGTAGGGCCAGTAGTAGGATTGCTGGATTACAAGGCAGTTCTATTTTTAATTTTTTGAGGAAATTCCATATTGTTTTTCATAATAGCTGTACTAATTTACATTCCCACCAACAGTGTAGGAGAGTTCTCCTTTTTCCACATCCTCACCAACATTTGTTTTTGTTTGTCTTTTTGATAGCAGACAGTCTAACTAGGGTGAGATGATATCTCATTGTGGTTTTTATTTGCACATGCACCTATAGTCTTAGCTACTCAGAAGGCTGAGGTGGGAGAATTGCTTGAGCCCAGGAGTTCTAGGCTGTAGTGTGCTATGCTGTTTTGGTGTCCACACTAAATTCTGCATCAATATGATGACTTTCTGGGAGTGGGGAACCATCAGGTTATCTAAGGAGTGGTGAACCAGTGGGGGTCAGAAATGGAGTAGGTGAAAACTTTCGTGCTAATCAAAACAAGTGTTTTAAGGAATTTCATTGAGCTGCAAGAGAACACAGAGACACATCCCAACAGAATAATGGAACTAATACATGAAAAATTGAGATGGAACATAAAAAAGTGAAAATCACAGAATCAGAGAGTGGAAGGATGGTTACCAAGTTTTGGGGGTTGAAAAAAGGGAGGATGTTGGTCAAAGTGTACAAACTTGAAATTATAAGATTAATAAGTTCTGGACATCTAATGTATAGCATGATGACCATAGTTAATAATAACATAATGGATACTTGAAATTTGCCAAAAGAGTAGATCTTAAGTATTCTTGCCACACATGCTCACACACAAAGATAACTATGTGAGGTGACGGATATATTAATTAGGTCCACTGTTCCAATCATTTCACAATGTAAACATATATCAAAACATCACATCACACACTTTAAATATACATAACTTTTGTTGTCAATTATACCCCAGTAAAGCTGAAAACCATCAATTGTAGGATATATAAGTAAATAATGTTGTGTGTGTGTGTGTGTGTGTATGTGTGTATATATATATATATATTCATATATATATAGCAGTAAAATTATAAAATAAATGCAAATATATGTAACCATATAAATGAAAAATCAAACAATGCAGATTGAAAAAATATGTGTTGTATG
Organism: Galeopterus variegatus; assembly: GCF_000696425.1. NCBI lineage: Eukaryota > Metazoa > Chordata > Mammalia > Dermoptera > Cynocephalidae > Galeopterus > Galeopterus variegatus. The sequence goes on along the minus strand of NW_007726417.1, from coordinate 63,552 downwards.
ATTTTATGTATATGTATTTCAAGAATGGACAAGATAAATTAATACTGTTATAAGCCAGGATAGTGAGCACCTTTAGGGAGAACAAAAAGAATTACAAATTTAAAAGATTATAGAGTGCTTTAGGATTATTAATAATGATCTATTTGAGTATTCAGGTGCTTGTTTAAAGGCATTTTGATTTTCTGATAGTGCATTGTGCTGACCATTTGTAATTTTACTTACATTTAAAAATAATAAAACAAAATTTTAGTTATTTGCACAATTTTATGCTTAATTTATGCAACAATGATGGTACAAATTATTATGCTATGTAAAATATCTTGGAATGTACTTATTAGCATTACTTCTACATTAGTATAGCCCTGTTAGTCTTAAGTATTTTATGCAACACAGAGGTAGATAAATCAATGGATCTAACATGCATGAACAGATAAATAAATAGGTAGGTATACAAATCAGACATGTCGGGTCCGCCACCGGCTGACCCAAACAGCCCTTGCCTTGCTATCAGTCTCTCCCTTGGTGTCCCTTCTGGTGGGCAGGCGTATTGCCCAGATTCCTCTTTCCCCGGTCCCCACTGAGAGGAGATGGAGGAAGAGAGCCATGAAGAGAGGTGAGCACAGCTACTGGCCCCAACCAGCCCGTGAAAGGACACTCAGACATGGCGGGGGTTCTGTTGAGCAGTTCCGTTTATTACCACACAAGCACTTGCTTTTAAAGGCAAATGAGGAAGGGAGGTTTTTACATCCTCCAATCAGCTTAAAGGTTATGAGAGCATGCATCCTGTCTCAATGCCTAGCTATTGCAATCACGCAGTGTTCACAAGCGCGGAAGCGCATATTTGGACAATAAGGGCTACGGCAAGGTTCCCGCAGACACTCCCACCCTACTTCCTTCCGGCGCCGTCTTAGGCTGCCACGTTAATATGCCCTGTGGGCCCATAATGGCGTTGCTTGTAATGTCACTTAAGGTGGCGTTAGTTTTTAAGGCCCGACACAGACATAAGTAGATATGTATGTATATGTCTACATAAACATGTGAATTATTCAGTAATTGAAACAATCCCAATCCTAAAGAATCTATTTCAATTATATATAGTGATTTCATGGGGGAAATTTTAAGCCATGTTTTTTAGTTTATAACATATTACAAAGTCTTAAGAAAAATCTCTTCTGAATATCAATGAGCAACTATCCTAAATTTTTTACCATGTTATTAGAAGAAGTAAATGAGTTAATGTACACAAATTACTTTATAACATGTAAGACATTTAAATAAATTATCTGTGTGTGTATGCATATATATATTATCGGTTAAGAATATTCATGAGATTCAAAGCTTATTCTCACCACTCATGCCCAAGATATGATGGCCAGATCCATACTGGCAACATGCCCATTACCACAAATTGTGATTATACCCCATGTCCCCCACCCAATTATCACTGACCTCCCTCCCCATTCCCCTTTTCCCCACTCCACTTTGTATCCTTAGGTGTGTTCACTCCCTCTTCAAGTTTAGCACACCACTGTGGTCTTTCTTTCCTTCCTTCTTTCTCTCTTAGCTCCCACTTATGAGTGAGTCATGTGATATTTATCCATCTGTGCTTTGCTTATTTCACTCAACATAAGTTTCTCCAGGCTCATCCATGTTGTTGCAAATGGGAGAATTTCATTATTTTTTATGGCCCAGTAGTATTCCATGGTGTACATATGCCACATTTTTCTTATCCAATTGTCCATCGATGGACATTTAGGCTGGTTCCATATCTTGGCTATTGTAAACAGAACTGCAATGAATATGGGAGTGCAGGTATCCCTTCAACATGATGATTTCCATTCCTTTGGGTATATACCCAGAAGTGGGATTGCTGGATCATATGGAAGATCAATCTATTTGAGAAACCTCCATACTGTTTTCCATAGTGGCTGTACTAATTTACAGTCCCACCAACAGTGTAGCAGTGCTCCCTTCTCTCCACACCCTCACCAGCATTTGTTATTCTCTGCCATTTTGATTATAGCCAGTTTAACTGGGGTGAGGTGATATCTCAATGTCATTTTAATTTGCATTTCCTTGATGGCTAGTGATGTTGAGCATTTTTAAGACCCTGAATAGCCAAAGCAATCCTGAGGGGAAAAATAAAAAAGCTGGAATAATAACACTACCTGTTGTCAAATTATACTACAAAGCTATAGTAACCAAAACAGTACAGTACTGGCATAAAAATAAACACTTGGATCAGTGGAGCACAATAGAGAACACAGAACTCACCCCTCAGGCTCACAGCCATCTGATATTTGACAAAGGCAACAAAAACCTACATTGGGGAAATGACTGCCTCTTCAATAAGTGGTGCTGGGAAAATTGGGTATCCATATGCAGAAGGAGGAAACTAGACATACATCTCTCACCATTTACTAAAATCAACTCAAAATGGATTAAAGACTGAAGTATAAGACCTGAAACTGTAAATTTGCTAAGGAAAAATATAGGGGAAACAGTTCAGGAACTATGTCTGGGCACTCATTTTATGAACATGAGCCTGGAAGCCCAGGCAACAAAAGAAAAAATAAACAAATGAGACTGTATCAAACTAAAAAGCTTCTGCACAGCAAAGGAAACAGTCAGCAGAGTGAAATGACAACCTACAGAGTGGGAGAAAAGTTTTACTAACTATGTATCCAACATGGGATTAATATCCAACAAATAACCCAATTAAAAAATGTGCAAAATGGGCCGGCCCGGTGGTGCACTGCTACAGTGTGCCACTTGGGAAGCGCGGCAGCGCTCCCGCCGAGGGTTCGGATCGTACATACAGACCGGCCGCTCACTGGCTGAGCGAGGTGCGGGGGCAACACCGAGGGTTGCGATCCCGTTGCCGGTCCCGGTCCGGTATGGGCGCGACACTGAGGGTTGCGATCTGTTGCCGGACATGAAAAAAGACAAAAAGGAAAAAAAAAATGGGCAAAGGAGCTGAATAGACATTTTTCAAAAGAAGACATACATATGTACATATTTTTAAAAGCTAGAGCATTTATGTTTGAGGATGTGGCTAATAATCTTAAAGGCCCTTTAAAAAGCAACCACAAGAATCTTTATGTATGATGATAGTGTTAATGCTTGATAGATAATGGCAAAATCTTAGGACACGAAAGTATTACATATACATTTTAGGCTGATATATTTATGTTAAGCCTAAAATACTAAAGTAAGCTTTTGGCCTAATTTTGGTTTTGTGGTGGATAAAATTCTAAGAATGATTGCCAACAACCCTTCCTCTTGAGTGTGGGTGGAACTTGTGAATATGAAGAGATAACATTCCCATGACATGCTATGTTAAGAGTCACAGTTGACCTTAAAATAAGGAAATTATCTAGGTGGGCCTAGATAATCATGAGCCCTTTAGGAGACAGAGATTTCCTCAGTTGGTAGTAGTAAAGAAAGGCAGAAAAAAGGTAAGAGATTTAAACCACGAGACAGACTCAATGAAATACTGCTGGTTTAAAGACATAGGGACACATGTGAGAAGAAATGTGGGCAATAAATCAAAACTACATGAAAAATCAAAACAAGCATTTTATTACTTGTTTGTAAAATCAATTGGTTATTTTTAAAGCTCCCAGCTAAATTTAGTCAGTAACAATGAGTAAAAGTAAACATTAATCTTAGAATTTTAGGGAGCATAAAATGCAAGTAAAAGTGGCTCCTCTTGTTTTTCCCCTTTAACTCCCAGTGCTCTTGGCCTCTTTATGATGTCACCTGTCAGCATCACTAATTGGAACTTTCAGTACTTAAGTCCTGGCAAGTCGTAGGTGGGGGAAATGTCTGTACCAAGATTGTAAGTCAAATTTGTCCAATTTTATGTTGGAAAATAACTGAAATACTCTAGTTAGTTTTACGTTTATTCTCTTTTGTGTGTAAAGGTGTTTATTATATATTTATTATGCCGTTGATAAGCAAGAGAAAATGTGTTTAAGCAGAGACATACATACTCAAGCAATATCATAGGTTGTTTTGATCCAAGACTTAGCTAGTTTATACACTTCAGCACGTTGTATACACGGCTTCAGATAAGTCTTTTCTATCGTGAGTCTACTTCATTTCTTATCATATTTTATTGTGGGGCCTATGAAATAAAATAACACATGGTTCCCAGTCAGGGGAACATCACCTCTCTAAGAGTCATTTGGGAATTTCTGGGAACATTTTTGTGTATGTCACAGTGACTGAAGAGTGGTACTGAGCTTCAGAGGGCATAAGTCGGTGGTGTTCAAACTTTGATAATAAGTGGGGCAGCCCTACACAGAGTATCAACCAAATGCTAATTGCATCCCCCTTGAAAAACACTGAGTATTGTGAAAGTACTTTTCAATGTAAAGTAGATTATCCAGACATGAGAAGTAAGTTTGATGACAGTAGTTTCGTTCTGCTTAATTTAATTTGTGCTAAAGTAAGGTAGGAAAATAACACCTTTCAATTTTATAAATCTTTTTTTATGGAAAGCATGGAACAAAGGTAAAGAGAGGAATTTTGAAATATAAAGAAAAATGTGGAGGAGTGTGGTTTTAACAGTACTGGTAAAGATGAAACATAAATACTGAAAATAAAATGGAAATTCCATAGGCATTGGTGCCTATGTTATTATAACACAATCATTACTTTAAAGGGCATTCTCTGGTAAAGGTTTAAAAGTATTTCTCATGATTACTTTATTAGCTGAGTGACTTGATGACTATTACATAGTAAACTGTCTTCTGGAATCTAACATGCCAGAATGACACTATATCTTAATTATTTTAAAGTGTTTAAGCAGCATAAAATATTAATGACATTATTGTTATCATGAGTATTACATGGCTTTGGGAGAACTTTGCCAGAATGGATAAAAATCTATTTTGGCTTTATCAGTATTTATACATGGTGTTATTCTCATGTAATCCCAAATGCTCTTGTTATTGTAGAAGGAAAGTGTGATAAAATTGATAATAAAATTTCCTCACTGTTAGCAATTTTTCATGTGAACAATGAAGCACACACAAAAATCCTTAATAACAAATTAGCATATTTTCTTGGGTTCAAGCAACAATTCCCAATTCACTTAACAGAAAATTTGAGATTCAGAAAATAATTTTCTACTTATTTGTCTTTTAATTCTAAGAATGACAGGGCCTTAGTTTTAGGCCTAACATGTCTATGCCCATTGCTACAAACTTGTAGATGATAAGAAAAATTATCCTCTTGAGCTTGGTTTTCCACCTCCCCACTACTTTCTCTATACTACCTTTTCTCCCTCCAAACCTCAACTACCCCACTTAATAGTTTCACCTCTTCTTGCCTTGACTTCCAATTCAGGTTGTGTCAAGTCAACGCAGCCCTTTCATTTCTAATGCTGAATAAGATCAAGATTTCTGAAGGAAGTGGGAAAGGTTCTCACAAGGATTTAGCATCAGAGTCTCTCGAAATTAGAACATTTAAACTTCCAGTGTTAGACTTCTGGTCTCATATCTACTGTATATTTTATATATTTATCTCCTTGAGCTACATTAATGATGTCCTCCCTTACTATCCTGGCCTGAGGATTCAAACTTGGCGGTACTACCATTTTAGGCTGGATAAATCTTTGTTGAAATGGTAGGTTGGGAGAGGCAGAATAGCAAAATATTTTACATTGTAAAATGTTTAGCAGCATCCTTTGTCTCTCTCTACCTACTAGATGCCAGTGTCACCACACACACACACACACACACACACACACACACAATTGTTATAACCAAAATGTTTTTAGACATTGCAAAATATCCTCTGGGTGAGGGGTTCAATATAAACCCATGCCGAGTAACACTGCTCCAGAAAATGTTAGAGAACAATCGAAAATTTTATTACACATAGAGCCATCCCTCAGCAAGACAGTAACCATGGAGCAGTTAACCTTCATCTTTACACAGAGACCCTTCTAACAAATATGAATGATTCAGGCCATAGTCAATCCCTGGAAAACTTTCTGCCAAATTTTGTATGGCCTTATTTTCCTGCAGCTGATGTAGAATCCAAGTATTTAAAGCCTACTGGCAGGATATCTGGGGATATTCACACAAACAGGAGGTCTGTTGACAATTCACATGAAACTGGGAGAGATATCACTTTGTTTAAATCCCTTGACTTTGAAATGATTACATATTTTTAAAAACACATCCAAGCAGAGATACAGTTAAAGGAAAGGGTAAAGACAAGTATATTTTGTATTTAGGTTGAAATTATTTTGAACTAAAAGGAAAAAGGAAAGAAATACAAAGTCAGTTAAATGTTTACCCCTTAAAAAAAACAAAAACTTTTCTATGGTGTTAATATAGAAATAATTATTTTTTCCTCAAAAATAAAGTTCCTCATTTTTCCTACATTAAGATTTCAACTTTTTATTTAGGAAAACCGAAATGTAGTTGCTCTTTCTAAGTCGCAGATACAGTACATTACACATCGCTAACAAAGGGACACCTATTTTACTTAAAAAAAACCTCACAGTTACTGAGAATGAATTGGAAATGATTGGATGAATAGGTCTGAATTAAAAGCAGATTTGTAGCTTCTATATTCCTTTTCATCTTGGTTAATATGAAGTATTAATTGCTGTGTTTCCTTATATATGTTTAGAGACCTTAATTCAAGAATTGGTCATGTTGAGGAAAAACAAAACCTTTTTGACTAATTGTCATTTTTTTTCCTAACAGTAAGTCATTAAATTAGATTTTAGTCTTGGGATGCTTAATTTAAAATGATGGAAATACACTTATACTTACATGACAAAATTGTTTCACAATAAAATAAAAATGGTAAAATAATAAGTAAATTAACAGTTTGTTTTTATAGGGAAGTTTGTTGGTTTTTTTTTTATGAAATGACAGAAATTGAATCCAAAGGCATCCTGATCTAGAGAATTTCTTCACTGCCCCAGTGAGGCAAGGGGAGAGATAATCTCACCAGAAGAACCAGACTTGGGAGAAAGAGCGAGAAAATGCTATTTAGCCCCCCAAAATTAAATTAACTGTTTATAAGATATGTAAATTTACAAAGTGAGTGGGAACTAAAATATTTTGTTAATTGCGATTTTATGGTCCTATAAACTCTTCTCAGTAAAAAATGCAAAAGATGAAAATCTATTGAATTGTTACTAACTCTAACCTAATCAACCCTAAGAAACATACAGAAATTTCTTACTATACCAGAAAGTTACATTGTGCCAGACTTCAGTCATTCCACCCTGCCTTTCCCTAACAAATGGCTGTTCAGTTACCATAGACAGTTTTGTTTATTCTTGAAATGCACACAGCAAAATTCTACAGTATGTTCTCTTGTATTTCTGGCCTTTTTCTTTCAGTGTAGTATTTTTTGGTTTTGTTTATCTTGCCATGTTCTACATATCAGTACTTCATTCCTTTAAATTGCTGAGTAGTATTTTATCACACAAACATATCACACTTAGTTTATCCATTCTCTTGTTGATGGACACTTGGGTTTTTTTAGTTTGGGGGTTATTATGAATAAAACTGCTGTAAGCATTTTGTCCAAGTCTTTTTGTGGGTTTCTCTTTTTGTTTGTTTTTTCTTCTTTTCTTTATTTCCCTGAGGAAAATAGTTAGTTTTCTTATACAGGTCTTATAAATATTTTAATAACCTTATTTTTATATAATTTGTCTTTTTAAATTTATTTTATTTGACACATTTTAATTGTACATACTTATGGGGTACAATATGATGTTTTCATACATATGTGTGTTTCATAATAACCAGGTCAGGGTAGTTAGTGCATCCATCACATCATGCATTTATCATTTCTTTGTGACAAGAACATTCAAAAGACTCTCCTCTAGCTATTGTGTAACATACAAAGCTTAACTGTTAACCATAATAACTCTACTGTGTAACAGAACAATGGAATTTATTCCTCCTATATAATTTTAATTTTGTGCCCACTGGGCCAGCCTCTCTGTTTTTCCTTTCCCTCTCCCCTCCCCATTCTCTGGTAACCACTGCTCTATTTTTCCTCTATAATATTAATCTTTTGTTATTGTTTTTTAGATTTCACATATGAATGAAATCATGTGCCATTTGTTTTTCTGTGACTGGCTTACTTCACTAACATAATGTCTTCTAGGTCCATCCATCTTGCTGCAAATGAAGGATTTCATTCTTTTTGTGGCTTAATAGTATTCCGCGGTGTATATGTACTTTTTTATCCATTTATCCATTGTTGGACAATTAGGTTGATTCCATATTTTGGCTATTGTAAATAACACTGCAATAAAAATGGGAGTGCAGATATCTCTTCAACATATTGATTTCATTTCCTTCAGGTATATACCCAGTAGTAGAATTGCTGGATAATATAGTAGTTCTAATTTTAATTTTTTGAGGAACATCCATACTGTTTTCTACAATGGCTGCACTAGTTTACATTCCCACCACCATGCGTGACTTTTCCCTTTTCTTCATAGCCTAGTCGATTCTTATTTTCTTTTGTCTTTTTGACAGTAGCTATTCTAACTGGAGACAGGTGGTATCTCATTGTTGTTTTGGTTTGTATTTCTTTGATGATTAGTGATGTCGAGCATTTTTTCACATACCTGCTGGCCACTTGGTAAGACTTCTTTAGAGAAATGTTGGTTAAGATCCTTTGCCAATTTCTGGTTGGGTTATTTATTTTGTTGTTTTTAAGTTCCTTATATATTCCTGATATTAATCTCTTGTCAGACATGCAATTGTAAATATTTTCTCCAGGTTTGTAGGTTTTCTTTTCATTCTGTTAACAGTTTCCTTTGATGTGCAAACTTTTTAGTTTGATGTAATTTCACTTGTCTATGTTTGCTTTAATTGCTTGTGCTTTTGAAGTCTGATTAAAAAAAAAAAATCTTTGCCCAGCTGCATGTTGTGAATGATTTTTCCTATGTTTTCTTCTAGTAGTTTCATAGTTTCATGTTTTACATTTAAATCTCTAATCCATTTTGAGTTGACTTTTGCATATAGTGAGAGGGAGGGGTCTAGTCTCATTCTTCTGCATGTAAATATTCAGTTTTCCAGCATAATTTATTGAAGAGAGTGTCTTTTTTTCCCAATATTTATTCTCGGCACCTTTGTCAAAGATCAGTTAGCTGTAGGTGTGTGAACTTACCCCTGGGCTCTGTATTCTGTTATACGTGTCTATGTGCATGTTTTGATGAAAGTACTAGGCAGCTTGGTTTAATATAGCTTTATGGTGTAATTTGAAGTAAGGTAGTGTGATGCTTCCAGCTTTCTTTATTTTTCTGAAGATTGCTTTAGCTTTTTGGTTTTGTTGTTGTTGTTGTTGTCATAGTTGTCATTGTTCCATAAGAATTCTAGGATTTTCTTTTTCCATTTCTGTGAAGAATGTCCTTAGTTTTTTGATAGGGATTTTATTAAACCTGTAGATAGCTTTGGGTAGAATGGCCACTTTAACAATACTAATTCTTTCAAGCCATGAACAGAGTATATTTTCCATTTATTTGTGTCCTCTTCAATTTCTTTCTTCAAAGTTTTACAGTTTTCAATATAGAGGTCTTTTAGTAACTCTTTGGTTACATTTATTCCTATGTATCTTATTTTTTGTAGTTATTGTAAAAGGAATTTTTTAAAATTTCTTTTTCAGATAATTCACTATTAGCATATAGAAACAGTTTTGACTTTCATATGTTGATTTTGTATCCTGCAACTATACTGTTTTTTTGTTTGTTTGTTTGTTTGTTTTTTTTTCAGTTCTAACAGCTTTTTGGTGGAGACTTTAGGGTTTACTACATATAAGAATATGTCATCTGCAAATAGGGACAGATTCTTCTTTCCAATTTAGATGATTTTTATTTCTCTTGTCTAATTGCTCTGACTAGGACTTCTAGTAGGATATTGAATAGAAGTTATGAAATTGGGCATTCTTGTTTCGTTCCTGTTCTAAGAGGAAAAGCTTTCAACTTTTCCCCATTCAGTATGATATTAACTGTGGGTTTGTCATTTATGGACTTTATTATGTTGAGGTACATAACTTTATACCTAGTTTGTTAAGAATGTTTATTATGAAGGAATATTGAAGTTTGTCAGGTGCTTTCTTTGTGTCATTTGAAATGATCCTATGGTTTTTGTCTTACTTTCTGTTAGTGTGGTGCATAACGTTTATTTATTTGCATATGTTAAGCTCTCCTTGCATCCCTGGGATAAATTCCAGTTTATCATAGTGAGTGAACTTATTAATGTGCTGTTGGATTTGTTTTGATAGTATCTTATTGAGAATTTTTGCATCTATGTTCATCGGGGATATTGGACTATAAATTCACTTTGTTTGTGTCCATGCCATGTTTTGGAATCAGAGTAATGCTGGTTTCATCAAATGAGCTGGGAAGTATTTACTCCTTCTCAGTGTTCTGGAATAATCTGAAGAGAATTGGTATTAGTTCCTCTTTAAAAGTTTGGTAGAACTCAGCAATGAAGCTATAAAGTCCTGGGATTTTTCTAATGGAAGACTGTGTATTTCTAATTCAATTTTCTCACTCATTATTGGTCTGTTCAGCTTTTCTGATTCAGCATAATTTAATCTTTGCAGATTGTTTGTGTCCAGTATTAGATTCATTTCTTCTTTGTTATCAAATTCATAGGTGTATAGTTGTTCATAATAGTCTATTACGATTCTTTGTATTTTTGTGGTAGCAGCTGTAATGTCTCTTTTATCATTCCTAATTTTATTTATTAGAGTCATCTCTCTTTTTCTATTGATTAGTCTAGTCAAAGCTTTGTCAATTTTGATTGTCTTTTTAAAATAAAACCTTTTTGTTTTGCTAATCTTTTCAATTGTTTTTTAGTTTCTGTTTCACTTATTTCTGTTCTGAGTTATTATTTATTTTATTCTGCCAATTTTAGATTTTTTTTGCTCTTTCTAGTTCCTTGAGATGCACTGTTTGGTTAGGTTTTTTTATTCTTTTTTTCTATCTTAACCATTTTTTAAAAAATTTTAACTTCTCAATATATAGTGTAGCTGATTTCTGTGTCCCTTTACTCGTTTCTCTTTCCCACCTCTCTGTCTCCCCTCCCCACCCACTACATCATATCTGTTCACTTGTCTTAACAAGTTCAAGAAATTGTGATTGTTGTGTCTTCTTCACCCCCTGCCATGCACACCTTATTTGTTTGTATATTTATTTATTTTTTAGCTCTCACAAATAAGTGAGAGCATGTGGTATTTCTCTTTCTGTGCCTGACTTGTTTCACTTGATATAATTTTCTCTAAGTCCTTCCATGCTGTTGCAAATGGTAGTATTTCATTCTAGTTGCCCCCTGAGGTGATCTTCCTACTTCGGTTGGTTGTTATAAATCTTTCCTCTTTTTTGATGTAGGCATTTATTCCTATAAACTTTCCTCTTAGAATTGCTTTTGCGAGCATGTGGTATTTCTCTTTCTGTGCCTGACTTGTTTCACTTGATATAATTTTCTCTAAGTTCTTCCATGCTGTTGCAAATGGTAGTATTTCATTCTAGTTGCCCCCTGAGGTGATCTTCCTACTTTGGTTGGTTGTTATAAATCTTTCCTCTTTTTTGATGTAGGCATCTATTCCTATAAACTTTCCTCTTAGAATTGCTTTTGCATGTCCCATAGGTTTTGGCATGAGGTGTTTTCATTTCCTTTTGTCAAATCAAAGAATTTGTTAACTTCCCTTTTAATTTTCTCATGGAATCTTTGACTGTTTAGGAGCATGTTGTTTAATTTCTATATATTTGTAAAGTTTCCAATGTTTTTCTTGTTGTCAGTTTCTAGTTTTATACCATTGTGTTCAGAAAGGATATTTGATATGATCTCTATCTTTTTAACTTCGGGGTAGAATTGTTTTGTGTCTTAACATATCTTTGTGAATGTTTCATGTGCAGTTGAGAATGATGTTTATTCTGTAACTATTGGATAGAATGCTCTGTATATGTCTATAAGGTACATTTCATCTATGGTGCAGTTTAAGTCAAATGTTTCTTTGTTTATTTTCTTTCTAGATGATTTGTCCATTGTTGAAAGTAGGGTACTGAATATTCTATTATTGAATTGTAGTCTATCTTTTCCCTTAAGTCTAATAATATTTGCTGCATATATCTGAATGCTCCTCTATTGGGTGTATATATATTTACAATTGTTATATTGTCTTGTTGAATTGATACATTTATCATCATATAACTACATTCTTTGTCTTTTCTTACAGTTTTTGATTTAAAGTCTATTTTATCTTACATAAGGATGGCTACTACCACTCATTTTGGTTTACATTTTGCATAAAGTATCTTTTTTAAGTCCTTCAATTTCAGTTTGTTTGTCTTTATATATAGGTGAAAACAAACCTACTAATAAAGTTCATCCTGGCCTGGGGCCAGTAGAAACTGACTCCCTCCCTCTCTGAGGACCCATCGTCATTCTACCATGTTCACATGGGCACCTACAGGAGCATGACTCCAGCTGGCTGAGGCCTACGCCATACAGAGTAACCAAGACACCAGTATTTGAATCTAAGGGGCAATCCCCCTACCCAAGAGAACAGGCAGACCTGGGAAAGCTGTCAATCAGCTGCAAGTCAAACACATTTGCATGTACCCACCCTGCGCAACCTGCTGGCCTGCTGAGCCCACAAGTGCCCAGGCTTGCCTGACAGCTAGTCCAGAGGTAGCTCTGCCTCACCCCAGCAGACCTTCAAAAAGCTGCTGGACTCTGCTGCACCCTTGCAGGCTTTCTCCAGGTTTAACAGCTTATCTAGCGGCCCTCCAAAGAGCTGCCAGGCCCTGTTGCACAAGTGCAACAGTGAATCAGGCAATGCCTCTTCTTTCCTCCAGCAGGCCTCCACAGAGGTTCTCTGACCTGTTGCACTGATGCATGCCAACTCCAGGTGTAATAGCGTACACAGCAGTGGCTGGACTTCCCACAGCAGGATGCCAGAGAGCTGCTGTTCTTCTTGCATTCATGCATTCCCGCTCCCTGTTTGACAGCAGATCAAGTGATGGCTTCACCTTCTTTAGTATATTAGCAGTGTTTTTGTTGTATATGGCCTTTATTGTGTTTAGGTACATTCTTTCCATACCTAATTTGCTGAGTGTGTTTATCATGAAGGGATGTTCAGTTTAATCAAATGCTTTTTCTGTATCTTTTGAAATGATCATATGGTGCTATGGTTTCAATGTTTGTCTGTCTAAATCTTATGTTGGAATTTAATACAACTATGATATTTGAAAGGTGGAGCCTTTAAGTGGTCATAAAATCATGAGGACTGTGGTTTAATGGATTATTGGGGAATAAACTAGTGACTTTATAAGGAGAGGAAGTGAGCACCTAAAAACATTCTTACCATTCTTGCCATGTGGTAATCTGTATCACTGGGGTGTGCTGCACTGTTCCCACCAAGAAGGCTTTAACCAGATATGTCCCCTGTACCATGGACTTCCCAACACCCAACACTGTAAGAAATAATTTTTTAATATACATTATCCAGATTCAGGTATTCTGTTATCAGCAACAGAAAACTGACTGATACATATGTTTTTCTTCCTTTATTTTGTTGATGTGATGTATCACATTTATTTATTTTTGTATGTTGAACCATTCTATCATCCCTTGGACGAATCCCACTTAATCACAGTGAATATCTTTTTCATGTGTTGTGGAATTCAGATCCTTAGTATTTTGTTGAGGATTTTCATATCTATTTTCTCTTCAATCTTTTGTAAGATTTTGAGAATAATTGGTATTAATTCTTCTTTAAGTGTTTTATAGAATTCAGCAGTGTTGCCTTCAGTTCCTGGGCTTTTCTTTGATGGAAGGCTTTTTATTACTGCTTCTATCTTATTACTCATTATTGGTTTGTTTAGGTGCTGTGAATTGAATGTCCCCACAAAACTCAATAAAGCTTGATCCCTATTACAACAGTACTAAGAGGGTGGGATATCTGACTATGGTTTCTGAAGGGAGGGTCCTTGAAAAGGTGATTGGATCATGAGGATCATGCTCTCATGAATGGATTAATTAGTAGGCTAGTGGATTGTCACAGGAGTACACTGATGGCTTTATAAAGACAGAAAGGGAACACATTAGAGAGCTCTTGCTATTCTTACCATATGATTGTCTGCATTGCCACAGAACCCTGTAGAGAGTTCCCACCCATACAAAGGTCCTCATCAAATGTGCCCCTTGGACCCTGGACTTCCCAGCCTACAAAACTGTAAGAAATAAATTTTGTTTCTTTGTAAATTATCCAGTTGCACGTATTCTGTTACAAGTGACAGGAAACAGACTAATACATTAGGTTTTCTAATTCTTCATGATTCAATCATAGTAAGTTGTATGTGTCAAGGACTTATCCATTTCATCTAGGTTTTCCAGTTTCTTGGCATATACCTTTTCAAAATAGTCTCTTACGATTCTTTGCATTTCTTTTTTTATCAGTTGTAATGTCCCCTCTTTATTTATCATTTTATTTTTTGAGTCTTTTCTCCTTTTTTCTTAGTCAAGCTAAAGGTTCATTGATTTTGCTTATCTTTTCAAAAACAAACTTTTGTTTTATTATCTTTTGTATTATTTTTAATCTTTAATTTATTTATTTCTTCTCTGAGCTTTGTTATTTCTCTGTTTTCTCTATTTTTCCAGTTCCTTGAGGTATAACATTAGGTTACTCAAAGTCTTTCTACTTTTCTGATGTAGGCATTAATCACT
>NW_007726417.1:44810-47923 GCF_000696425.1 Galeopterus variegatus | reverse complement strand
TTTTTTTATTTGTTTGGTTTTTACTATTCTTGACTTGAAATCTTCTTTTTCTGATATAAGCATAGCTGTCCTTGCTTTCTTTGTGTTTCCATTTGCATGGCATATCTATTTTCACTCATTCCATTTATATGTGTGTTTATAGGCAAAGTTGAAGTGAGTTTCTTTTAGGAACCATATTGTTGGGTCCTGTTTTATAATCCATTCAGCCACTCTATGTCTTTTAATTGTGGAATTTAGTTATATTTATAGTTATTATTCGATAAGGACTCTTTACTACCATTTTGTTAATTTCTTTCTGGTTGTTTTGTAGATTCTTTTTTTCTCTCTTACTGCCTTCCTTTGTGATTAAGTAACTTTCTCTAATAGAATATTCTAATTTCACACTATTTATTTTTAGTGTATCTATTATAGGTTTTTGTTTTATTGATAACATGAGGCTTACATGAACATTGTAGTTATAACAGATTATTTTAAGCTCATAATAATATAACTTTGGTAAGAAAAGAGAAGACATCAGACTCTACATTTTGACATAATTCCTTTCCACTTTTTGACAATTTATGGTTTCAAGTTAAATCTTTTTAGATCACCTATCTCTTATACAATTGTATTTTTATCTTTAATAGATTTGTCTTTTAGTCTCTACACTAAAGATATAAATGGCTTACTCATCACACTTACAGCATTCCAAATTTATATTACAGTATTCTGAATTTGTACACTTTGTTAGTGAGTTGTATGCCTTCAGATATTTTCTTGATCCACTTTCATATTCTCTTTCAAACTGAAAAATTCTTTTTAGCATTTCTTATAATGGAGGTATAGTGTTGATAAATTTCCCCAGCTTTTGTTTGACGAGAAAAGTTTTTATCAATCCTTCATATTTGAAGTTTAGTTTTAGTGAATACAGTATTCTTGACTAATAGCCTTATTCCTTCAAAACTTTGAATATATTATCCCACTTTCTCCCAGCCTGTAGAGTTCTGCTGAGAAACCTGCAAAGTTAAATTGAGGCTCCAATGAATGTTATGTTTCTTTACCTTGCTGCTTTCAGTATTTATTTATTTATTTGTTTGTTTGCTTGTTTATTTATATTTTGATAATTTGATTATGTGCCTTGGGGAATTCCTTTTTGGATTAAATTTGATTGGTGACTTTCAAGTTTCCTATATCTGAATGTTGTTGTCTTTCTCCATACTTGAGAATTTTTCAGCCATTATTTCCCTAAATATGCTTTCTATGACTTTTTCTCCCTTATTTCCTTATGGTACTCCTATTATGCATAGGTTGTTTTACTTGATGGGGTCCCAAAATTCCCTTAGGCCAACTTAATTCTTAATTTTTTCTTTTTCTTTTCTTTTTTTTTTCTCATTTTGTTCCTCTGATTGTGTAATTTTGTATGTTCTGTTGTCAAGTTCACTGGTTCTTCCCTTGTTTTATCAAGTCTGATATTGAAGTTTTCTATTGAGTTTTTCTATTTAGATAGTGTATTTTTTGTTTCCAGAATTTCTACTTGATTTCAAATTGATTTTATTTCTTTGGTTTCTCACTCTGTTCTTGGATTACATTTCAAATAGAATTTAATTTTCTATTAGTGTTTTTTTGTGACTCCCTGAATTTATGTAAGAGGGTTATTCTGAATTCTCTGTCATGCATTTATAAATTTGCCGTTCTTCTGACTCCATTTCTATAGATTTTTAAAAAATCAATCATCATGTTATTTTATAGTATTTTACTTTTTATTGGTTATAAATATTCATGAGATACATAGCTAATTTTTACCCTTTGTGCCCATGATGTGAGGGCCAGATTCATACTGGCAGTATACCCATTACCACAAACTGCATTTGTACCCCATGTCCCCCACCCAATTATCTCCAACCGCCTTTTGATACAGCTGTTGTTCTTTTCTTTCACAATCTTTATGTCTTTATATTGATACCTGCACATTTGAGAAGATAGTTACCACCTCCAGCTTTTGCAGATGTCCTTTTGTGGTGTTAGACCTGCATTGCTTAATATCAGAACTTTATCTCTGGTCCTCAGTCATTTCGCATTCTGGAAAACATTTATACTGAGAACCACCACTTAGACATTGCACCCAGAACTAACCTGCTGTCCAGACATTGTTTCCTGGTTTGGAGAAAACTTATTGCAAGAATCAGAACTAGAACACTGGGCCTGAAATCCATCTCTGCCTCACCATTGTTTCCCAGTCTGAAAAAGGCTTATTGAGTGGATCAGAATTTAATTGTTGGCCTTTTAGTCACTGCTGGATCAATGGAAGACTCCACAGAAGCAACTGGGCTGTGTAAAAAATCTGGCCCACAACTGAGTTTTTTCTGCATATCGTGTCCACTACAGTTCTATGATGCCAACCAGTTCTCTCCTTTTGGCACTTTGCTGATTCAAATGCAGATCCGCTGCTAAAATTACATCTCAATGTATCCCTAGTGGATTAGACTGTCCAGCACTCCAAATATTTCCTGTGGGTCAGGTCCTGGATGTATCTTCTGTGAAGGCTCCCAGATCACTGAGCAAATCAAACACCCACCTTCGACTTACTCCTCTCACCTTTGGGACTGCAGGTCTAGTGACATCCTCTGTGAACATACCAGCCTAGAAAAGAGGATGGAGTGGGTCCAAAGTGATTCTTTTTTCCTACCATTCAATGTCACTCCCACTTGTGCAAGAGCTGAGGAACTTTGTAAACAGCATTACACCAGCATGGAGGATAGGAAGGAGCATTTTGAAAGGACGTTTTTTCCCCCCAGAAGTTGTAGCCATTTTCTCCTCAGCAGGCTCTGGGAAGCTTCTCTCTGAGCTACACAATACTGGCTTGGGGAAGTGGATGGACCTCCTGTCCATCACACCTTTTCTCACTTTCAGTCTCAGCGGGCATCTCCACTTTTTCTCTCTAGTTATAGTGAATTCACCATGACAATTCTGTGCTTTAATCATTGCTAGTTGTGTTCTTATTGATGGGAGTGATGCTGGGGATCTTGTACTCTGCAATCTTGGTGATGCAACTCTTCAAATGTGCAAAGTTTTGTGCTGGTGATGCAACTCTTCAAATGTGCAAAGTTTTTACATTTATAAGAAAAATAAAGTGA
>NW_007726417.1:38198-43810 GCF_000696425.1 Galeopterus variegatus | reverse complement strand
ATCTAGTGACATCCTCTGTGAACATACCAGCCTAGAAAAGAGGATGGAGTGGGTCCAAAGTGATTCTTTTTTCCTACCATTCAATGTCCCTCCCACTTGTGCAAGAGCTGAGGAACTTTGTAAACAGCATTACACCAGCATGGAGGATAGGAAGGAGCATTTTGAAAGGACGTTTTTCCCCCCAGAAGTTGTAGCCATTTTCTCCTCAGCAGGCTCTGGGAAGCTTCTCTCTGAGCTACACAATACTGGCTTGGGGAAGTGGATGGACCTCCTGTCCATCACACCTTTTCTCACTTTCAGTCTCAGCGGGCATCTCCACTTTTTCTCTCTAGTTATAGTGAATTCACCATGACAATTCTGTGCTTTAATCATTGCTAGTTGTGTTCTTATTGATGGGAGTGATGCTGGGGATCTTGTACTCTGCAATCTTGGTGATGCAACTCTTCAAATGTGCAAAGTTTTGTGCTGGTGATGCAACTCTTCAAATGTGCAAAGTTTTTACATTTATAAGAAAAATAAAGTGAAACACTGTATTAGTCCATTTTTGTGTTGCTATAGCAGAATAGCTAAGACTGGATAATTTATAAACAACAGAGGTTTATTTGGCTTACGATTCTGGGACAGTTGCATCTGGCAAGGGCCTCAGGCTGCTTCTACTCATGGCAGAATATGGCTGGCAGCTGGCGGGTACAAGCAGATCACATGGCGAGAGGAAGCAAGAGAGAGACGGGGGAGAGGCACTAGGATCATTTAAACAACTAGCTCTCATGGGAACTAATAGAGAGAAAACTCACCACTACTTCCACTCCCCAGGGAGAACATTAATCCATTCATGAGGGATCTGCCCCCATGACTCAAACAGCTCCCAACACTGCTACATTGGGGATGAGATTTCCACATGAGTTCTGGGAGGACAATACCTCCAAACTCCATTCAATACTATGTGAGTGTTTATGTGGTTGTGTGGGTGTATGTGTAAGCCTCAAACTCACCCATGATCAAAAATGGCTCTATTTCCATAAAATAATGGAACAATATAGAATATTTCTCTACCAGATCTTAATATTGGTCTCCATTACAAACGAATAAAAATTAGATGATAAAATTGCCCTTCATGGGAACAAACATATTCATATAGTAATAAAACAAAAGGGAGCTTAAAGATGAAAAATAATTTGTAATGCAGTTTTATTTTCTCAGATTTCCTTAGAGAACAAAAACAATAAAATTCCATATAATACTAATAGTATACACTGAAACATACACACACACACACACATATTATTTAACGACTTAGATTTGGTTCAATTCTAAGAATATTTTGAAAATCCACTTTTACTTAAACATAGTGTTTGCAAAGTGATACTTTGGTTCAAATTTAATTGCAAAAGAATTTGGAGCATGAGGTAAGAAAAATAACTGAAACATGACTTCGTGACTTTAAAAAAAGTATATATTTCAGATGCTGCAAGCTGATGAGTTGAATCTATCTATTTACACACACATATTGTCAACAATGGTTCTACTGTACCATACATTAAATATATAGCTCCACCATGGTTTAGTTCTGTTGGAGTCTGACCACACATCTGTTCGCCTTTAATATCCTGGGGATAAAGCAATCTTACATGATAATGGAAATCTTAGAATACAGAATATTTCTCTCGTTGTTGGTGGCAAGTGCTTATGTATATTAGTGACCATTAAATAGAGTGATTTTGTATTAATTAATTAAAACCTTTTTTTTTTATTTTAATAGCCAAAAAATAAATTTTGGGGCATATGATAATTACATTCCAGGTAAGAAAGAGTTTAATATTTATTGTAAAACATGCATGATTATATGTAGAAGCAAGTGATGAAGCAAAAACTACCATGAAATAAAATTAATAATCAACTTTTTTTCTTAAGAAATCATCTCGTGAGCTCAGTAAACACTTTCTAAATGTGCTTTGTTTTGTTTTAAATTTAAAGAGATTAAGCAAATATGTTCAGCAGCATAATGTTGGATATGTTTACATGTTAGAAATCATATAACGAGATAATCTTACTGTTTAAAGAAAAGCAATGTAAAAATTGGATAAAAAACTTAACACCTATGTCAGAACACCTATGTCACTATATTCCTGATAGATTGTTTTGGCCTATAATTGGAAAAAACATTTTATTACCAGACAAGGCATATTTATCTGATGTAAAAAGACTTACCATATAGCGTGGTTTCCCCTCATACATTGAACTTAAGTATGGTTTTTATTTGTATATTTTTTCCATTGATTCTGATATCGTTTTTGGAGAGTCACGGAATCAGTCTATTTTTTCTTACACACAGTAATATGAAAATATTTGCATACAGTGATATCTTTCACTGGTAATTTAAATATACTTAATCATTTCTACTACAATCTCTAGGTAATTTCACCCTCCTCATTACTCTGTAGATTTTTTATTTGTCAAGTTTCTTCATTAACTATGGTTGCCTCTTACTCATGTAGCTTGGAAATTGATTACTAACTAAGGGGATCTTAAGCCTTAACACTTAGATCAAATCATTTATTTACTGAACAGTGTATGTCAGCCAAGCTAAGTACTTTGAAGACTGCAGAAGTAGTTAGCATATGTTCTGTTCTCAATAGAATTATATTTGAACCAACACAGCATAAAGCAAAAACCTAGGTTGTAAGAGATAAATATATATATACACACACACACACACACACACACACACACACATATATATGTATATATATATAATGTTATATAATATATATACATACTTATATATAAAAGGAAGCAGTAAAACTGTTTCTTTCCATTTATATTATAGACTGTATTAGCTTCACTCACAATGACTACTTTATATAGTTATCTGAAAAACTGGTCAAAATAGAAAAATCAATTATTTTCTCATATTGATAAAAAATTAAATATTACCAAAGCAATGAAGCCATAATTTGAATTTTTGTTTCCATAATATGTATCACACTTACTGTTGTTGCTGTTCTGATAAAATTCTAACTATTTACTCCAAAGTGTATGATTTACCTTTTATATTTTAGTTAGTGAATTAAGCAAAAAATCATGGAATCAGCAACACTTTGCTCTGGCATTTCCCAAACCACAGCGGCCAGGAAAAAGAAGGAGATCAAGACCTTCCCAACTAAGAGATGATACAGTTCCTGTAAGTATTTAAAAGATTATATATTTATTAGTAATTAGTAGTCATGTGTTAATGACAGTAAGAAATTATAGTTATAAGAGGTAATTATAATTATTAATAATAAGCAATAACTTATTACAAATAAGCCTGTAAAATCATGTATCATTATATGTATTATAAATCACAGCTGACCAACAAGATTTCTGAGATTATGAACATATTTTATATATTTGCAGTCCAATGTGGTATTGAACACTTGAAATTAGATTAGTACAACCGAGGAATTAAATTTTACATTTAAATTAAACTTAGTTAAAGTAAATTCACACGCAGCTGTTAAATGCCACATTAGACAGGACATTAGACAGGACAGTTAAAACTAATTCAAATTCTATTACTTGGAGAAAGTAGATATATTTTATTTGCATTCCATTATATAAAATTGCCCCTCTTAGTTTATATTCACTATTTGTTCAGTTACCCCATTATATTATAGAATGTGAAACCCCCTCATTAGAGTAATGGAATTACATTATACATTGATGAAGTTTTAATATTTCCTCAGCTCCTGTAACACAGTCAGGATTCTGAGCATTGGAAGATAAATATATCCCAATGTTTATGGAGTCACCATGGGATCTGAAAGTGTCCAAAGAAAAGCTTTCACAAAATAAATGTATCATCAACTCTTGTTTGTTTTAGGAAGTGTATCCCATTAGTAGTGATCAAGGTTCTTTTTTCTCCTTCTTTTTTATTTGTTACTGAATTTATTTTCCCTTTTTCTTGGTTAACATTTTTATCAAAATTAACTATTTTTGCCACTTAGTTTTTGCAAATATTTGGTTAGGTGTTAAAAATACAATATATCTTTCCTCTCAAATTAACATGCACTGAATGTTACAGATTTTATTATTTCAGTTACCTATCTGATGATACTAAAGTTATATCCTGCTAAGGAAGAAAAGTTTCAGGCTTTTACCATTAATGACAGTATTCTAACTTTCAGAGACCTTGAAAGTGATAATAGAGACCAAAATGTGCCTGAACCTGAAACTACAGTTTGAGCATTCCTAATCCAAAAATCAAAACTCTAATATGCTCCACACTTCAAAAGTCTTTGAGCAGCAACATTATGCCAGAAATGGAAAATTTTACACCTGGCCTTTTGTGTTTTCAGATAGTTTAAGGTATACAAACTTTATTTCATACACAAAATTATGTAAAACATTGTAAAATATTACCCACAGAGTATGTGTATAAGGTGTACATAAAACATAAATAAATTTTGTGTTTAGACTTGGGTCCTATCCCCAAGATGTCTCATTGTCTATATGCAAATATTGCAAATTCCAAAATAGTCTGAAATTTGAAACACTTTTTCTTCTATGAATTTTGGATAAAGGATACTCAACCTGTATTAGATATTAAAGAATAAATAGTTTCTCAGTTAGTCTAGAAATGGAGGATAGACAAGTTATCCCAATAATGCTCAAGAACGCACAGTTTAAAAAAAAATAAGCCACATAAAACCTCTCTAGATTATGAAGAGAGGTTCTGATATGCCATGAATTAATAGAGGCTTCTACCAATTTTAACACAAAATCTTGAGAAAGTTATGAAGATCCCCTAAATTGAAAGTAGGTCCCAAATGAGACATGCTTATTCATTAGTTTAAAAGAAGATAAATTTAAAAAGCAGAACAAAGTATAAAATCTATAATTGATCCACTTATCAAAATCTAAAATCTTTTTTATAGTAGAATTTAATATATATTTGGTATCTGTTAGTAAAAACTGTGTAACTCACCACAAGTTTTCATCATTATAACCAATATTTCAGAAAATTGATGGTGAAAAATTAAGAGGTCATACACAGCCATTATGGATGCATCGTTCTTTAATGAGAATTTCTGAGAGACCATCTGTTTATTTAGCTGCCAGGAGGCAGCCCCCACAACAACCAACTCTCTCCACCATAAAGGATTCTAAAAAAGCAGATTTAGAGAAACCTTTATCTCCAGAAACAGGCAAGAAAGGTAAAGAAGTCAAGAAAGTAAAGGACACATCAGATTCAGAAGACGAAGTGAAAAAGGGTAAGAAAGATTCAAAGAAAGAAAAAGATATAAGTAAAGGAACTAAAGATGAAAAAGACACTGGAAAAACAGATTCAAAAAAAGACAAAAAAGGGTCAAAGACGGGCAAGGATTCAGGCACAGAATCTGAAGATGAAAAACCAGGTTCAAAGAAAGATGACAAAAAAGGTAAAAAAGATACAAAGAAGAGCAAGGATTCACCTACAGAATCTGAAGATGAAAAACCAGGTCCGAAGAAAGATGATAAAAAGGGTAAAAAAGATACAAAGAAGGGCAAGGATTCACTGGCAGAATCTGAAGATGAAAAAGCAGGTCCGAAAAAAGATGATAAAAAGGGTAAAAAAGATACAAAGAAGGGCA
>NW_007726417.1:22704-37778 GCF_000696425.1 Galeopterus variegatus | reverse complement strand
GTCCGAAGAAAGATGATAAAAAGGGTAAAAAAGATACAAAGAAGGGCAAGGATTCACCTACCGGATCTGAAGGTGAAAAACCAGATTCAAAGAAAGATGACAAAAAGGGTAAAAAAGATACAAAGAAGGGCAAAGATGCAACTGAAGTCTCAGAACCTGAAAAAGGAGATGGAAAGAAGGATAAGGATGCAAAGAAAGGTGATGAATCAAAGGACAGCAAGAAAGATGCAAAGAAGAAGGAGAGTAAAAAAGACAAAGCTGAAAAGAAGCCCAGTGGTACGGAAAGTGAACCAAAGGACGATACCAAAAAAGATGCCAAGAAAGATGCCAAGAAAGATGCCAAGAAAGATGCCAAGAAAGATGCCAAGAAAGATACTGACACATCATCTGCTGAATCAAAGAAAGATGACAAAAAGGCTGCAAAGAAGGACGCAAAGAAGGGAAAGTAGTCCTTGGAGATAATCATTCAACTGAAAGAATAATTCAAAAGCATATTTCACAAAACAATTTTAGTAGTCTGAACCTTAATCTAGGAGGAAAGAAAAGGGTTCAAAGAATTAATCAAACAATTTTTAAAAAGAATCAAAACTACAAATGAAAGGTTTGGGAAAGATTCATAAAAATATAAGAAAGATATTATAGAAGAGTTGATAGAAGATTCAGTGAAGAACTTGGAGGATACTTATGCTAAATTTGAGGTTATGAAAGATTCAATGAAAGATCCCTAGAAAGATGTAAAAGAAGAATATTCAGATAAGGTTGTAGAAGATAATGACACTGAATTTTGGATACAAAAACAAATGTTCGATGAAGGCTTTAAAAAAATGAAAGGAGGTAAAGGTTGTATGTATATTCAGAAAAATCTTAAGCTACAATCTACAGATTTAAATAAAGGACTATAGTATTCATAAAAAGAAGTCTAACAACTGTTAGAAAGTCTGCTTGCAAGTAAATACAAATTAAAGATAGCTTTCCTCCAAAAAAAAAAAAACACAAAAAGAAAGAAAAATAGAAAAAAAAGAAGAGAAAAGCAGAGAAAAGAAGATATCACTACTTCCTTGTGAACGTACACCACATTCCTGAAGTTTAAACAACCACAGCCATGTTTATGGTTATTAAATCTTCCACTTCCCAGCCAAGATAAATACACTTGGTAAGTTACTTTTGTTTTATTTGAAGCCAAACTGAACTGAAAGTAATTGAACCAAATTACAATAAGTAGAAGAAATATGTTCAACAAATCTGTTGTACAGCTTGGTGAATATAGTTAATAATGATATATTTTATTTCTGAAAAATGCTAAGAGAGTCTATAAGTGTCCTCACCACAAAAAATTTATAACTATGTGAGATATGTATGTTAATTAGCTACACTTAACCATTCCACAATGTATATATACTTCAAAGCATCCTGTTGCAAATAATAAATGCATACATTTTTATTTGTCAATTTCAGTAAATAAATTTGAAAAAATACTTGAATGAATCTAAAGGTTTGAATTGATACTTACTATTCTTATAATATCTCTGGAATTTGTCTTTAGGTTTTTATTAAAATTTTATTAAGTTTAGGCTTTCTAATTATAAAAAATTCATAAAGAACATGCAAGACCATAAAATAAATGCAGCTTTAAAAAGTGTCCATAAAAATATTAAGGGATGTAACATTATTTCCTGTGAGGAAGAGGAGATTACAATAAGTTATATGATAATTTTAGCAATTAATTATCAAAAGATTTTTAAGAGAAAATTGTGGTCAACTTCTCCCCATTTAAAGGTTGATAGTCAAAATTGTTTAAATTACCAACAAGAACAAATTTAAATGAGGCATATGAAAGAGCTAAATACATACACAAAACTAAACCAAAATTCAGCAGAGTTTACCAGAGTAAGAATATCTACATAATATTATTTAGATGTGAAAATAATTGACTTTATATAGTTAGATTAAACTCTTGTCATCCAAAAGTCCTATTTATTATGAGGAAAAATAAAAAGCAATATTAAACGAAATGCAACACTCATAAACTCCCCATTAGTGGTACCTCATTCTCATATGATTTGAAACCTTCTCTCTCATATAAACAACATTGTTGAAGAACTCACTAAGTGATTTTCTCTTCATTTTATTCTTCCTAATATAAACTCTGGATGCAAGAAAAGGTTTCTTCTTGACATTAAAAGAGGAGATTCCTATTCCACATGCTCTCAAGCTAGCTTCCTTGGAACAGTAAGACATAATTGTTTTGCGTGGTCATTAAGCATTGGCTCCTATTCCTCCTGCAGCAATTACTAAGGATCAATGGCTATTTTAACTCATGGTCTGCCATGAGATCCTGCTTTGCTAACCTGGATCAGCTCTAACTGCAAAAAGAGTCAAATCTTGTCCTTCTGTTCTCCTCTACCCCTTCTAGTAACCTCCTCATTCTCCCTCTACATAAAGTCAAATTCTATGTTCAGATTTTTAAACATTTCTGGAAATGTTAGAATCTCTCTGAGGATTTAGGAAACATTTTAAAACATTCTTTTTCCTTTTAAAAAAAAAGTCTCTTAAGATGATTTTTTTTCCTCAGGTGATCCAAGCCAGGTTTTTCAAATTTAGTGTATAATGACAAAACAATTGAACTTCTATCTTTACATTCTGTTGAAATGCACCAAGGTCCAAGAACCTCCATATAGTAAAATCCAATATCAGTGTCTTTTTATCCTATGGCTACTTTTGTTTTGTCTATATTATTTTTCTTTGTATACCGTTCTTATGCTGCTGAATACTATATTTAAACCTAGTACTGACTTCTCCATTCAAATCCAAATTCATGTAATCAAATATTTAATTAAGGTATCTACTTGACTGTATTACAGGCCTCTCAAAATTAACATGTCTCAAAGAGAACTCCTTTTACCCCTCTACTGAAGCCTATTTCTTCCCAACTCTTCAACAACTCAGTTGATGGCACTGGTATCCAATCTATGGCTTAATCCAAAATCGGTGAGTCATCCCTAATTAAACTTTTTCTTCACCTGACCTATTAGTAATCCTGCCCCTTCAACCTCCAAAATATTTTAAAAGTTTTATTTTATTTTTAATTGGCCCATAATAATTGTACATATTGATGGGGAAGTTTGATGTTTTGATAGATGTACACAGTGAGTAATTATCAAATTAGGGTAATTAGCACATCCATAACAACAAATATTTATCATTTCTTTACCAAATTTGTATATTAGTCCTATGTGTTTTGTTGTTGCTTTTGAATCTTTAGTTTTTTTTTAGTTTTTTTTTTTTTTAAACATATAACATCATGTCATCTGCAGATAGAGATCATTTTACTTCTTCCTTTCCTATTTGGATGACTTTTACTTCTTTTTCTGGCCTAACTGCTCTGGGTTAACTTTCAGTTATGGTGAATAGAGGTGATAAGATTGGGAATTCTTGCATTATTCCTAATCTTAGAAGGCAATCTTTCAGTTTATAACAGTTGAATATGATGCTAGGTGGGGTCTTCATATATGGTCTTTATCATGTTTATTCCTTCTACATCTACTTTGTTGGGAGTTCTTCTCATAAATGAGTGTTAAATTTTGTCAAATGCTTTTTCTCTGTCTATTTAGATGACTATGTGATTTATACACTTCATTCTTTTAATGTGGTATATCACATTTAATGATATGTGTATGTTGTACTGATGTCAAAGGAGAGAGTCTGAGAGGCCTGATAGCTGGCCTCCACCCACCCTACCCTCTTTCCAAGTTCTTGACTTCACCACAGGAAAGAATTCAAAACCAGAGGCACAGTAGAACGTGAAAACAGTTTTAATATAATTAGTAAGAGATACAGATTTCATAGAGAGAGTGTGGAATAGCTCCAGAGACTGGGCAGGGCCTACAAAAAGTTTAATAGACACATACTTACTTATTTCCTAATTATTTCTTACTTTAAAGTAAGAAATACACATGCAAAGTTTAGTACAGAGTGCAGGCTGGCTCAAGAGTGAGCAGCCACCTGCTAAAAGTAAGCTTAATTCAAAAGTAAAGCATACACATCTCAGCCAGTGGAGTGTGGGTGGACCAGCAAAGTGAGCAAAAACCCTGCTTCCTACTGGGATTTGGCTTTTATAGTTTTGCTCTCTAATCCATATTCATGCTGTCTAATGAATATTCAACTAAGGGGATGGTTCCTGGTTATGTAACATAGTCTTGCACATGCTCAGTTGGTCTCCTTTTAGGGCATGTTCATTAGTCAAATTCTATCACACGCACAGACATATTCAAGAATATTTTGTGCTCTTTAGCATCCGTAGTGGATGCTCATTCAAAGTGTAAATTCCACTTTACTGAGCTGCTAGGGTTATATAAGCTCCCTACTCAACATGCCCATCCACTGGATTTGCAGAAGCCAGCCCCTTGTGGCCTCAATTTCCCCATGTTGGTGCCCAAAATAGGTCTGACTAGCAGCGTAACTTTCCTCGGGGAGGATGTGAGAGGAGCAGCCTGAGACGTTGGAAAGCAGCTTGTAACCCAGAAGTGTGTCCCGAAACCCAATCCCATGGAAATAGAGCATCTCCTATCTCAGTAACACCCTTGCATCCTAGGGATAAATCTCTCTTAATCATTGTGTATGATCCTAGTGTGCCATTGAATTTGGTTTGCTTGTATATCATTGAGGACTTTCTGTACCTGTCTTTATCAGGGATATTAGCCAGTATTTTTTTTTTCTGTGATATCTTAGTCTGGCTTTGGTATATGGGTAAACCTTGCATCATAAAATGAGTTTAGAAGTGTATTATCTTCTTCGATTTATTGGAAGAGTTTGAAAAGTATTGCTGTTAATAATTCTTTGAATGATTGGTAGAATTCACATGTGAAGGCATCTGTTCTTGAGCTTTTCTTTGTTGACATGTTTTTAATTAGTAATTCAATCTCCTCACTCATAAGTCTGTTCAGATTTTGTATTTCTTCATGATTCAGTCTTGGAAGGGGGTAGGTTTCTAGGAATGTATCATTTCTTCTAGTTTATCTAATTTGTAGTAGTCTCATATTTTTCTTTTCTTTTTGTGGCATCAGTTGTAATGTCTACTTATAAATTTCTGATTTAATTTTAGTCTTCCTTTTTTTTTCTTAGTCCAGCAAACGGTTTGTCAATTTTATCTTTAAAAAAACCCCAACTCTTNTGCTAAAAGTAAGCTTAATTCAAAAGTAAAGCATACACATCTCAGCCAGTGGAGTGTGGGTCGACCAGCAAAGTGAGCAAAAATCCTGCTTCCTACTGGGATTTGGCTTTTATAGTTTTGCTCTCTAATCCATATTCATGCTGTCTAATGAATATTCAACTAAGGGGATGGTTCCCGGTTATGTAACATAGTCTTGCACATGCTCAGTTGGTCTCCTTTTAGGGCATGTTCATTAGTCAAATTCTATCACACGCACAGATATATTCAAGAATATTTTGTGCTCTTTAGCATCCCTAGTGGATGCTCATTCAAAGTGTAAATTCCACTTTACTGAGCTGCTAGGGTTATATAAGCTCCCTACTCAACATGCCCATCCACTGGATTTGCATAAGCCAGCCCCTTGTGGCCTCAATTTCCCCATGTTGGTGCCCAAAATAGATCTATCTAGCAGCGTAACTTTCCTCAGGGAGGGTGTGAGAGGAGCAGCCTGAGACATTGGAAAGCAGCTTGTAACCCAGAAGTGTGTCCCAAAACCCAATCCCATGGAAATAGAGCATCTCCTATCTCAGTAACACCCTTGCATCCTAGGGANAACTTCAGAGCACTGGTTTTTGGCAATGATTTTTTGAATATGCCACAAAAAGTAAAAGCAAAATAAAACAACAATAAAGATGTAGAACTACATCAAACTAAGAAGCTTCTGCACAGCAAAGAAGGCAATCAAAAGAGAAAAATGCCAAAGTATGTAATGGAAAAAAAAAAAAAACATTTCCAAACCATATATCAAATAAGTAGTTAATATTCAAAATACATAAATAAGTCCTCTAACTCAAAAGCAAAAAACAAACAAACACAAACAAACAAAATAACTCAGTTAAAAAATGGGCAAAAGACGTGAACAGACATTTTTGTGAAGAAGACGTGCACATGGCCAACAGATATATGAAAAGATACCTCAAGATCACTAATATTCATATGCAATTCAAACCACAAAGAGCTATCACCTTATACCTGTTGGGAAGGTTATTATTTTTTTTAAAAAAAAGCAATGTAAAGGATGTGGAGAAATTTGAACCTTTGTACACTGTTGGTGGGGTTTTTAAACTATGTACCCACTATGGAAAACAGTATGGAGGTTTTTCCTCAAAAAAATTAAAACTAAATTACCAGCAATTTCACTTCTAGGAATATATCCAAAAGAACTAAAATCAGAATCTCAAAGAAATATCTTCTCTCCCACTGTGGCATTATTCACAATAGTTACAATGTGGAAAACAACCTAAATGTCCATCGACAGGTAAATGGATAAAGAAAATATAGTATATACATTCCATGGAATACTCAGCCTCAGAAGAGAAGAAAATCTTACCATGTGCAACAACAATATGAATGAACCTGGAAGACATTATGCTAAGTTAAATAAGCCAGTCACAGAAGGACAAATACTGCATAATTCCACTTATAAGGTACCTAAAATACTTAAACTTGTATAATCAGAGAGTAGAATAGTAGTTTCCAGGGGTTATTGGGAGGAAAAAATCAGGAGTTTCTGTTCAACATCTAAAAAGTTTCACTTAAATAAGATGGATAAGTTAAACTTCAGAGCACTGGTTTTTGGCAATGATTTTTTGAATATGCCACAAAAAGTAAAAGCAACAAAAACAAAAATAAAGATGTAGAACTACATCAAACTAAGAAGCTTCTGCACAGCAAAGAAGGCAATCAAAAGAGAAAAATGCCGAAGTATGTAATGGGCAAAGAAGGCAATCAAAAGAGAAAAATGCCAAAGTATGTAATGGAAAAAAAAAAAAAACATTTCCAAACCATATATCAAATAAGTAGTTAATATTCAAAATACATAAATAAGTCCTCTAACTCAAAAGCAAAAAACAAACAAACACAAATAAACAAAATAACTCAGTTAAAAAATGGGCAAAAGACGTGAACAGACATTTTTGTGACGAAGACGTGCACATGGCCAACAGATATATGAAAAGATACCTCAAGATCGCTAATATTCATATGCAATTCAAACCACAAAGAGCTATCACCTTATACCTGTTGGGAAGGTTATTTTATTTTTCTTTTTAAAAAAGCAATGTCTTGAGATAGTTTTTTTTTTTTTTTTAAAGTATTGTTGGTAAGGATGTGGAGAAATTTGAACCTTTGTACACTGTTGGTGGGGTTTTTAAACTATGTACCCACTATGGAAAACAGTATGGAGGTTTTTCCTCAAAAAAATTAAAACTAAATTACCAGCAATTTCACTTCTAGGAATATATCCAAAAGAACTAAAATCAGAATCTCAAAGAAATATCTTCTCTCCCACTGTGGCTTTATTCACAAGAGTTACAATGTGGAAAACAACCTAAATGTCCATCGACAGGTAAATGGATAAAGAAAATATAGCATATACATTCCATGGAATACTCAGCCTCAGAAGAGAAGAAAATCTTACCATGTGCAACAACAATATGATTGAACCTGGAGGGCATTATGCTAAGTTAAATAAGCCAGTCACAGAAGGACAAATACCGCATAATTCCACTTATAAGGTATCTAAAATACTTAAACTTGTATAATCAGAAAGTAGAATAGTAGTTTCCAGGGGTTATTGGGAGGAAAAAATCAGGAATTTCTGTTCAACATCTAAAAAGTTTCACTTAAATAAGATGGATAAGTCCTGGAGATATGCTGTAAAACATCATGACTATAATTAGCAATACTATATTGTGCACTTAAAGGTGTGTTAAGTCGAGTAAATCTCATGTTAAGAGTTCTTTCCACAATTAAAAGCAGTTAAAAATGGATTAGATTGCTAGCCTTGGAAGTGCTGTGTCCACCACTACAGAAACTCTTCCTTTTGCCCATTCCTTATGATATTCCTTTTAGATCTATCCAATTTTCTAGTTATTTGGATTTTCTAAACCATTAAACTGTACTTATGAATGAAACATGAGAGCTCGAATTACCCCCATGAGTAGAAATTGAGGCCAAATGAGATTGATGTTTTAAGTTTCCATTGACACTTAACAGCGTTTGGATGAGAATCTTTGTCTTCTGACTCCTATATCACTGTTTCTGCTTATTCCCACCATGCAAAGCAGACTATTTAATGCATGCTCCTATTCTTCCTTCTCACTAAAACATCTCAAATCTGAGTTCTGTGTTGGTTGCTTTATTTCAACACAGAAAAATAGAAACAATCATCAGGTGTTTTAATCTGTTTTGTGTTGCTATAACAGAATACCTGAAACTGGGTAATTTATAAAGAAGAGAGGTTTATTTGGCTTACAATTCTGGGAAAGCTGCACCTGGCACGGGCCTCAGGCTATTTCTACTCATGGCGGAAAAATGGCAGGCCCCTGGCAGGCACAGGCAGATCACATGGCGAGAGGAAGCAAGAAGAGAAAGAGAAGGTGCCAGGGTCTTGTTAAGCATCGAGCTCTCGCAGGAACAGATAGAGCGAGAACTCACTCATTAATCCCCCCCCCTCAGGGAGAGCATTAATCCATTCATGAGGGATGTGCCCCCGTGACTCAATCAGTTTCCAACACTGCCACATTGGAGATCAAATTTCCACATAGAGATCACATCCAAACTCCATCATCAGGCTTTACTAAAGATAGGAAAATAAATTAATGTTCTAATTTAAAATATAGAAATACACATATTTTAATTTTACTCAAGCAAAATATATTTGATATGCAAAATATAACAGGTTCCCTTGGTACTGATTAGCTCTTTCCATTTCCTCATTGATATGGGATTGATACCTAAGAAAACTGCCCTTTTTATTTTTATGTTTTTGTAGGTTCCCTTGGTACTGATTAGCTCTTTCCATTTCCTCATTGATATGGGATTGATACCTAAGAAAACTGCCCTTTTTATTTTTATTTTTTTTTGCTTTTAATAGAACTGATTTCCTGTTCTGAATATATAAACTCTTCTAAATATAATTAGAGATATGTTAGCATTATTTTCAAGTAGAATACAAACAACATGTACAAATATAAATGAAGATTGTTTTAGTTATTATAAATTAATCTCCAATTTTCAAGAGAAATAAGATCTTCTGGCAACAAACTGAATGTGTGACCATTCTGCCTTGTTACTAACAATAGAAATTTATAATTTTCAGAAAGTGTAGTAAATAATGTTTCTTATATTGTAATA
The DNA here is from genome assembly GCF_000696425.1 of Galeopterus variegatus. Lineage (NCBI taxonomy): Eukaryota > Metazoa > Chordata > Mammalia > Dermoptera > Cynocephalidae > Galeopterus > Galeopterus variegatus. The sequence goes on along the minus strand of NW_007726417.1, from coordinate 28,432 downwards.
AATAATATTTTAATAAATAATAATTTGCTATCAAGAAAGTGAAATCCAAGCTCAATTCTTGCAACTGTTTTGAAGGCTGAAATTATAACAAAATTTTAAAAAAATCAACCAAACAAACAAAGGAAAACAAAGGTACTATATACTGTTAAATATTTTGACTTAGGGATCACCATTAAAATAGTACATTCTTTGTATTTGAAAAAATACCTGATAAAATATATTACAATAAAAATTAAGACTTTTCCATTAAAATTTTTCTTTTTTAATATTTATTTAATTATGAATGTGATATCCAAATATTTAGCTAATTTCTTCAAATAGTATCTACTCATTTTCTAATTATTGACAAATTATATTTATTGTAGCTATTTTAGAAAATTAAGAAAATTAAAATTTTTAAATAATCATGCTCTCATAAATGCAAGAAGTAAGTGCTTTGTTATATTTGCAATTTATCTGTTATTTCTATTAAAAATCTGTATTTTCAAAAAAGCAAATCTGTGTGTAAATATATGTATACATATATACTTGTATATGTGATTTTAAGAGACTAGTGTTTAAATTCTAAAACATAATTCATAACTGAATCATTTCAAATTTTCTGAATATCTGTCATTTTCCTAATCAATTTCTCTTGTGAGAGCATTTTGTTGTTTTAAAATTATGCTTATTATAATGTAATGAAAAAAGGTCATAAAATCTGTTATTCATCTCATATAGTTTTTAAAAAAATGTTTCTAGAAGAGGAAAATAATCAATTATTTTACATTTTAAGGCCTTTTGAGCATTCCATGAGTAGTTATGGAAGTACAACTTTCACTCTGCTACATCCATAGCTAAATGGTATTGTACTTTTTATATTATCTTTTCCTTTGTTTGCAAGATTAATAATATTTTTACATTATTTTTCAAGAGGTTAAATTTAATTTATTAAAATAAATATGGTAACATATTTTGCAAATTAAAATATAAAAACATTTTTAGTTCACTATGCTATAGCACATTTAGCATTTATTTAAATATTTTTTAAAATTTTGTTTTATTTATTTATTTTAAAGATGACCGGTAAGGGGATCTTAACCCTTGGCTTGGTGTTGTCAGCACCACGCTCACCCAGTGAGCGAACTGGCCATCCCTATATGGGATCCGAACCCAGGGCCTTGGTGTTATCAGCACCACAGTCTCCCGAGTGAGCCACGGGCCGGCCCAAAATTTTGTTTTATTTTTAATTGACAAATAACAGTTGTATATATGTATGGGATATAATATGATGTTTTGATGTATGTTTTTACATTGTTAGAATACTTAAATCAAGCTAATTAACATCGCTATCACCTTGCATACTTATTGTGTTGAGAACATTTAAAATATGACCTTTAAGCAATATTGAAATATACAATGCATTATTCTTAATTATAGTTGCCTTATGTGCAATAGATCACTAAAAAGATTAGTCTTCCTATCTAGCTGACGGGGATGAATGGAGAAAGGGGAAATGTTTACTTAATCATTTTGTTTTTTTCCATCTCCAAATATGTTTAAAACATATTCAGTTGCTTTTAGATCTATTATACTTATAGACTTTAGATTTCACCAGTATACATATGCTATAAAACAAGAAGACATTGCAAAGTATAACAATCATTTCTTCAAATGCATAATGTTGAGCACAAGAAAATAAGAGAAATTCATTGCAGTCGGGAAAAAATAATAATTATGAGTTAAGGAAATATCTTTACTTGAATAGAACAATAATAATGATTCCCCTCAGTATATTGGTTCAATTCTGTAGCTGGGAGGGATGGAAGACTTAATTACTAATTTGCAATGCAGAACACTCAGTAGACTCATAGGACAACAACCAAAACTCAAGATTTACGTATGGTGGTACTCCCATGAAAAATGCTTCAAGCTTACATTTGGAAACCTTACATGGCCAGGAACAAACTAAAGGTAGACTGACCTTTATAAGAGCTGTGACACAGGTACAATTTAGTGTAGTTCCTGAATTAACTAACATTAGCCACAGCTCTGAGTCCAGCAGGGGAAGGGGTGAAACTACTCTGGAGAGAATAACATTTGTAAGAGCTATTTGCTATTCGTCAAGTGTATTTCCCAAAGGTTTACAGGCTGGAAACTCAATCCCGGTTGTAACAGTTAAGAGAGTGGGAAATCCAATTATGATATTTGAAAGGTGGGTCTTTTGAGAGGTGATTATGTCATGAGGACTGTGCCCTTGTGAATGAATTCATCCATTCATGGAGTAATAAACTATCACAGTTACGAACTGGTGGCTTTATAAGGAGCATATGAGAGAGCTTTTGCCATTTTTGCCATGTGACACCCTGAGTTGCTGTAGAGAGTCACCACCCAGAAAAAGGCCCTCACCAGATGTGTTCCCTGGAAATTTGACTTCCCAGCCTCTAAAACTGTAAGAAATAAATTTGATTGTCTTTATACATTATCCAGTTTCAGGTATTCTGCTATAGGCAATAGAAAACTGACTAATATAACTACTTTTTTTTAAACACGGTGAATAGTATCCATTCAAAATTCTTAAAGCATGACCAAATACCAGAAAACAAAACTAGGCAATATCAAATGAATGTGTACAGGAAATTTATATATTGGAGTTAATTAAAAAGAATGTTAAAATAACTGTGAAAAATACATTAAAGAAGATAGAATATTGAGACAATAGAGGAACATCTTGATATTTCTGTCAAAAATTGGAATCTATAAAAACAAATCAAATGTAATTCTAAAACTGAAATTGAAATATTTGCAAATATTTCATGATATGTATTTTACAATGACTGACATTTACAAAGTGGAAAATTATTTTTTTTAAACCTTCAAAAATTAAGACAAAAATAAATGTAAAATCTGAAATTCTTCTATTTAATCTAAACTTATATTGAAAAAGAAAATACCCCATATCTTGGCTATTGTAGCCGTACTGCATGCTTAGAAACTCCTTAATAATCTGCACTCTAATTAAAAAGTGAGTTGACATCATTGACTACAAGGTCAATATGCAAACACTATAGATAAATATATATTGCTATACCGACTATATACAATTTGAAGATACAAATAATCTATTAAATAAACCATTTTCAGTAGCATCAAAAATATCAAATCCTGGTATACATCTATTGAGGGATTAGCTGTTAACACCAAAAGGATCCATTCATGCACATACACACGTACAACTAATTGGCTGTTTGTTTGTTTGTTTTCTACTCATTGTTTTTGCACCATGAGGACAACTTGCATTTTTTTTTCTTTTGTGAATTTGAAAGATATTTGGGTTATTTTTTTCTTTTGCTTGGATTTAACTTTTTATACAACTTTGATAATGTAGGTTTTCCAAGTACTAGGGGTCATGACGTAGTTATATATCATCAAAAAATGTTTCATGTCTATCACTGTCACTTAAGTTTGATGGCTAAGTAACATATTATTGAACTTTAGTAGTTCAGGTTAGGGGAATTTAAGCTATTTCTGTAGAAAAGGTGACAGTCATTCTGTAATGGTACTTGAAACCTGATGAAACCATACGAGTGACAAAAATGGGGTTCAAGTGCAACTAACCAATTTTGAAAAATGGGGTAAGGAAGGATCGCAAAGAGGATAAAACACCATTAATACAGTTTTGAGTAGGGCTCAATTTCACAAGAGATGGCAAAAATCCCAACCATTTCTCTGTGGATTTCCACAATAAAGTTTTCTAAAGTTTCTTCATGAAGTACACAGAAAAGTTTGCCTCCAGAGAAAGAGGTATTAACCTAAGTTTCATAAATATCCCAAACTTACATACAAGTTTTGTAGCATTTGTGTTATTTTTTACACAAAGTTTGGTGTCTTTAAAAACTAAAAGTCCGTAGAAAATATAAAAGCAATTTTGAAGACATTAATCAAATTCTCTTTGCAACATTTATTTTTATCAAGTTGTGAGGAATATCTTTCTAAAACCTGGATCATTCTCTTTAAAAATGAGAGAATGAAGATAATTGTTTTAAGATAAAGAGTTGATTAAAAAAAAATTACTGATCATGAGCAAATAGATATAGCCCCTGGCCTCTTTATGGTCACTTTAGTATTTTTATATCATGCTTCATCAGGCTTAATTTTTTGAAACATTGTCCAGTAATTTAGTAAATATACCAGATGAAAGAATGCTGATGTTTTGAACATCATTAAATATGGTCTCTGGAGAGACCCAGGCATTTCTAAGAAAGCAATAGCTTCCATTTCAAGCCTCAAAATTTGGTATTTACTTTATGATCACTTTTCTTACTTTCTCTTTTTTAAATTATCCAGATAAAACTCTTTCCATAAGCCTAATTCATGATAAAATAAAATTTCCTGTGTAAATATAGTATCTTATGAATAAAAAGTATTTTGGAAAAGCACTGGGTGATAGTATCTAAAGAATGACACTTAGCTTTCTCATCAAACCAAAGTATTTGGGGAAAATATAACAGAAATCTATGCCAGGTGCTGAATCTGTTCAAGAAATAATTTTATAGTTCTCAAAAAGTTAATACACATGTTAATTTTATTTTACATTTCCTCAGAAATTGAATGCAGAAGGAAATAGTTGCCATCGTCATCACATTTGCAGTGTTATAAGTGGCAGTAATAAAAGAGTTTCAGGGTGTTTCAAGAGAGGATAAGTGAGTAATAAATGAGGGAATTGTGTAGTTTAGCTTTAGGATAAAGCAAGTTAGATATATACATGGACACTGGAAATGCATTTTTTATTAGAAAAAAAAGTAACAATATGGCTTTATTAATAGCAAGATTAAGAACCACACCATATATTTGAAAATCTAGTGATAATTCTAGAATAATAGAATTTTAGAGACAACCTTAACATAAATTATCTCTAAAAAATTTCTGAGTGTTTCTTGAAATCTCGACTTACGTATGTCAAATAATATCACTCTGCCTTTCAGAGTAGCTCATTTTTGTCTTTGACTAGTTTTGACTTTTAGAAAATGTCTTTTTTCATCTAGTTATAAATTGTGCCCATGCATTTTCTAACCTTCTAGTTTTATTTCTTGTTTTGCCCTATAAATAGCAATATCTATTCAATTTCAAATGCATGTGAAACCAAAGAAGATTGAAAGATGGAGACTAATCTTAACTGCTGGTTCCCAGTATTATAGATGTAATTGATATAATTGATATATAAATATAAACATACATACATTTATATATAAATGTATGCACATTTATATTATCAATATATCTATCTAGAGTTAAATTTAGATAGGTAACAATTTATATATATATATATATATATATATATATATATATATAAATTGTTACCTATCTAAATTTAACTCTAGATAGATATATTGATAATATAAATGTGCATACATTTATATATAAATGTATGTATGTTTATATTTATATATCAATTATATCAATTACATCTATAATTTATATATATATATACACACACACACACTTCTTCACATTTCAATGGTAGTGACTCCCCGAATCACCTAATGAAATGAAGCACATGAGAGTGATCAATATTATGACCATGTGAAAGATCTCCCACCCATCAGGAGCCCTATGGTGAACTGTATATGAATGAAGTGTCTTGTGTCATAAGCCACTGCATATTTTGGCTTACCATTTACTTTTTCTTTTTTTTCTTTATCTCATTAATTTACATTTTTCCTAGAATTTTAATACACTTGGAATGTAT
>NW_007726417.1:20123-22332 GCF_000696425.1 Galeopterus variegatus | reverse complement strand
TTTTTTTCTTTATCTCATTAATTTACATTTTTCCTAGAATTTTAATACACTTGGAATGTATGTGCGTGTGTGTATGTAAGCCAGTTATCCCAGCATTGTCCTATTTTATGCTGTTTACTACTTCTAACGCATTTTATATAGGATTCTTTGGGGTGGGGGAGGCTGTAAAATTCTTTTATCTCTGTTAGTTACCTCTTAATTTCAGATCATTGTCTTAGATTCTCATTAATATTTCCTTGTAAAAAAGGGACAAAAAAGAAAATTAAAACTGTATGCTCACGGACGGATTCAGCTGATTTAGAAGGTAAGGCAACTTCCTCTTAGGAAGATAAATCTTTTTTATCTTAGGGAAAGTACCTTAATGGCATAATGGAATAGCTAAACATGAAAGACGAAGCCCCTGAGTGTAGCACAGATAGAAGTTCACATTACAAAAATTAATTTGTCTAAACTTTTATTTGTTTGTTTGGTTTTTTGAGGGGTAGAGAGGGCAGCTGGCAGTTGTTGCTGGAGAAAGTTAGACTAAGTGGCAAGGTTAAGCTAGCATATGAAAGCCAGGGAGAAATTCCTCTTTATGCGTAATGGGCATCTAATTTTAGGATAATGATGCTTAGTGTATAATTTAAACTTTTTTCTTGCCACGTTTTATTGTTAACATCTGCTGCCCCATACCTGCAATAAAAGTCATTTCTGCCAGTAGCTTTGTTTTGATGATGCCTGAGGGGAAGAAATAAAGAGTTAATTGGGCTAAGGATAAAAATAAAGAGGAAAATAGCATTTCAAAAGAGGATTTAAGGTGGGCACCATTTGTGAAACAAGCTCAAAATGAGCTAACCATTAGAATATATCCTAATAACACTCAATATTTCTAAAATCCACAATAATATATGGAAGTGGGAAAATCTCAAAGTTCATTTGATTATAAAGTTTTCTTACTTAAGATAAAGGGCATCTATAGAATGCAGCGGGTTTGGAAATATATGAAATTTACTTATTTCATAGAGAGATCTTTAATTTTAAATAAATTAGAGCTTTAATTAATTGCTTCTAATTTGCTTTAATGAATAAATTTTTCTGAATTAAAGTATATCTTTCAACTCTGTTTAGTATATTTTGCTTGTGTCCACAGAAATTTTCATCTCATTTTCCCCTATTTATATATACTTGAAGGTAAATATACTTATGATATATACTGACCTAAACCTAAGCACAAGTGGATATCAATTGGACTGTTTAATTTTTCATAGATATAATTGATAATTATTTCTTAGAATTTATCCAGGAGAGGTGTATTGGTTTTTCTCCAACTGCCATGACAATGTACTACAGACTGGGTAGCTTAAACAATAAAAATTCACTTTTTCATAGTTCTGGAGGCTAGAAGTCTGAGATTGAGGTGTTGGCTGGGTTGATTTCTTCTGAGACCTCTCTCTTTGGCTTGTAGATGGCCATCTTCTCCCTTTGTTTTCATATGGTCTTTCCCCTGTGTGTGTCTGTGTCCAATCTCTTATGAGACCAGCCATATTGGACTAGGGCCCCAGTTAATGACCTCATTTAACTATAATTACCTCTTTAAAAGCCGTGCTTCCTAATACAGTCACAGTTTGAGGTACTGGGAGTTATGATTTCAATATATGAATTTGGGGGAAGACAATTCAGTCCATAACAAGGGATGCATGAGACTAGTTTACTGTATAGTTTTAATACATACTCAGAATCCTAGAATTCTGACCTCACAGCTTCAGTACAGGAATTTGTATTTTTGAGGGAGGCGGGTTTGTTTTTGTTTTTGTTATTTTTATACAAATTGCTGAATCTGAATCTGGGGAGAAGTTTTAGCATCTTATTTGACTGCTGCATGATTATATTCCAGGACTACCATGAAGATGCAATGAACATTATACCACACTGGAGGAATGCAACGTCCCATTCAGTTGATGATCTTTTTGTCGTGGAACTTGCTTGCCAACTCTAATTTTGAATTGAACACATTAAACACCTGGTGAGAGTACCAATTAAAAACATCTACTTTCCATCACTATATGTGTCTATGTCCCTGTATGTTATGATCTAACTCACGACCATCTTTGCAGAGTTATCTATGGCTTCTGCTTTGCCAAACTATTAAATCTGTCTTAGTTAAAATCATCTGTTTTTTCTTATGGTTTTACCCTGACTTTGCTTTCAGTTCTCCCTCTTCAAGACTGGG
>NW_007726417.1:6879-18903 GCF_000696425.1 Galeopterus variegatus | reverse complement strand
AAAAAAAAAAGCTTTATTGAGGTATAATTGACACTTAAAAAATGCATGTATTTAATGCATTTTATTGGATAAATTTGTCATGTGTCTACAACCTGACACCATCACTATAATCGAAGCAACAGACATATCTATACCTCCAAAAGTTTCATTGTGTCCTTTTTCTTTTCCTTGTGTCCCTTTTTTGTTGTTTTGTTTTACTTTGGAGTAGAACACTTAACATGAGCTCTATCCTCTTAACGTTTTAAGGATATTGTACAGTATTGTTGACTACAGGCACTATTGTGTAGAGCAGATCTCGAGAACTAAGTTGTCTTACATAACTAACTTTATAACAATTGAACAACACCCCCTCATTTCCTCCTCCCTTTAGCACCTGGTAACCACCTTTTTATTCTCTGCTTCTAATGAGTTTGATTATTTTAGGTGCCTCATATAAGTGGAATTTTGCAGTGTTTGTCCTTCTGTGACTGACTTATTTCACTTAGCTTAATGTCCTCAAGGTTCATCCATGTTGCCACATATGGCAGAAGTTTCTTCTTTCTAAAGGCTGAATATAGTCCATTGGCTGTCTATACTACATTTTATTTATCCGTTCATCATTGATGGATATTTGGGTTGTTTCCATAACTTGGCTATTGTGGATAGTGCTGCAATGAACATAGGAATATAGATATCTCTTAGAGATACAGATTTCCATTATTTTGGGTAAATACCCAGAAGTGGTTTTGCTGGATCATATGGTAGCTCTGTTTTTAATTTTTTGAGGACACTTCATACTGTTTTCCATAGGGTCTGTAACGTTTTACATTCTCACCAATAGATAGAAGGGTTCCAAATTTCTCCATATCCTCACCAACACTTGCTGGGTTTTTTTGTTTGTTTGTTTGTTTTTTAAATAATAGCCATTCTAACTGATGTGAGGTGATAATTCATTCTGGTTTTGACTTGCATTTCCCTGATAATTAGTCATGTTGAGCGTCTTTTCATATACTTGCTGGCCATTTGTATATCTTCTGAAAAAATGTCTATTTGGATACTTTGTCCACTTTTTCATTGGGTTATTAGTTTTTTTTGCTATTGAATTATGTGAGTTCCTTACATATTCTAGATATTACCTTCTATCAGGTATATGGTTTACTAATATTTCTCCTATTTCACAGGTTGCTTTTTCATTTTGTTGATTATTTCCTTTATAGAGATACAGATTTCCATTATTTTGGGTAAATACCCAGAAGTGGTTTTGCTGGATCATACGGTAGCTCTGTTTTTAATTTTTTGAGGACACTTCATACTGTTTTCCATAGGGTCTGTAACGTTTTACATTCTCACCAATAGATAGAAGGGTTCCAAATTTCTCCATATCCTCACCAACACTTGCTGGGTTTTTTGTTTGTTTGTTTGTTTTTTAAATAATAGCCATTCTAACTGATGTGAGGTGATCATTCATTCTGGTTTTGACTTGCATTTCCCTGATAATTAGTCATGTTGAGCGTCTTTTCATATACTTGCTGGCCATTTGTATATCTTCTGAAAAAATGTCTATTTGGATACTTTGTCCACTTTTTCATTGGGTTATTAGTTTTTTTTGCTATTGAATTATGTGAGTTCCTTACATATTCTAGATATTACCTTCTATTACAAATATTTCTCCTATTTCACAGGTTGCTTTTTCATTTTGTTGATTATTTCCTTTGCTGTGCAGAAACCTAGATTGCTGCAGTCTCACTTGTCTATTTTTGCTTTTGATGGGCATATCCAAGAAATCATTGCTTAGACCAATGTCAAGAATATCTTCCCCTGTATTTTCTTCTAGGAGCTTTACAATTATGCAGGTGTTATGTCTAAGTCTTTATTCCATTTTAAATTGATGTTTTGAGTAAGATGTAAGGCATGTCCAATTTAACATTCTTTTTTTTCCTCTAAAAATAAATTTTAAACTTTCCCTTCTGGCATTTTTATCATACTGTCTACTTGACCCAGAATATTATTTTCTTTGGTGAATCTGTTATACATTTTTATATCCCTTAAGATCCTTAATTAGACAGCTAGCTTCAGGGCAAGTTTCTAGGCCATCTTCTGTAATCTATGCCTAAGTCCCTAGGTGGGCATCTGCTAGAGAAATATGAAAATCTCCTTATATTCATAAGCAGGAGTCAGAGAAAGTATGAAAAGCATTGTAATTCTTCCAAGGAACCAGTATTTAAGTTCTCTATCAACTCCTCTAATCAGGCTTCATTGCAATATGACCAGTAAAGTTGTTTAGGGCCCGGGTGCTCAAAATGCCCTTCACCTGGGGTTTAATGTACTGCAGTCACCATTCTGAAAATTTTAATATACTTATCTTTGAGTTTATGTTTAACAAATGAAGTTCTATGAGACAATATGGGCTGGGGGGTGAGTAGGATCAGATATAGGTGAGGTCTTGCGGCATCTGGAGGTGGGCAAGGTGGCAGCCATTCCAGACTCAAGTAGCCAGCTCCTTGTTTCCTTCTAAGGAGATTCAGTCGGGGGTCTCTTGCTCATCCCCAATCCAGATACTGAGAACATTCCCACATAGAATTTGCAATCACTTGGTAGTTTCCTGGATGCGGTGTTTTGGGGTGGAGGGCTTTGGGGAAAGGGAGACTGACTTTCTGTCACTGATCAGAGTCTTGCATTTTCATTTTGCACTGCGACCCCCAAATTATAGAGCAAATTATGCCTCTAATAAGCAAAGATCCACTCTATACCAATTATTCTAAGGTAATAGAGATCCTTTTTTGTCCAGATACTAATGTGGTTATACATTCAATTAAAAAAGGGTAACACAGAAGGCAAAAGGCACACTATAGCCACTAATTATATATATATATATATATTCTCTTGGATGGATTCAAGAATTATTGTTATTACGTTAAATTGAACCAGTAAAGTTCTGAAACCAATATTTATACATATCTGAATAGTTAGAAAGCACATGTAAGTGTAAACTGAGAGGAAAAAAGTTATGTATTTCAAAGTTGTAATGGGACGATTCAATATAGTGAGGTACATAAAACATGTGCCCAGGTTCTGGACTTGCTACTTTCTAGCTGTGTATTCCTGCAACATTCTTTGGTTTCCAAATGTCATATTTTTATTTTTTAAAACCTAAAAAATACCCCTAAAAATGCCTGGACAAAACAGATGCTCTATAAGTCTTAATTATCTTCTCTTTCTAAAACAATTATCTTTTATTATTAATTAGAAAAGTACATTGAGCAACTAATTAACTCTTAAACATATATCCCATAGGGCATGGCCTGGAAATCGTTAGCATTGACACAAAAAGAACAAAATTATTCTTCACAAATAAGTAGCTATTTAAAGTTTCCAGAACAATCTGAGGAAAAAGAAATAGGGTCTTAGTGAGAAGAAATTAAAAGAAAAAGAAGATGATGTAATTAACATGCTGCAGGTGTTAATGGTTATAGAAAGAACCACAGGAAGACCTTTTAAGAAGATGAGTGAACTCTTTGTTTCCCCTCAGTAAAATATTCCCCAAGGCAGTAAAAGTAATAACTAGCCAGACTTGAGCAGTAATTTTGTGCTGAGTGATGAAACAAAGGGCAATCTACAGACACGCACCATGGTGGAGATAAGTGACAGCCCATGACATAGTTCATCGACCAGATTAATTCACCAGGTATAGAAACTCAGCTCAAATTTGTGAGCTTCCTGTACTTCTTTGCTGGAGATAATGGGATAATAATGAACTATTACTAAAACTAATATTATACACTCAGATAACATTAAATATTACTATATAGGACATAACTACTTTGACAGAGATAACTATTAAAATACAAATAAGGAAGCTGAGACACAGCGAGCTGATTTGTCCACTATCGCACAGGTAACAAGTGGCAAAATCAGGATTTGAATCACAACTCTTCATCTCCAAAACCTATGCTCTTAAATTCTACATCCCGTGATCTCTCTGTACTTATTCTTAGTTTCCTAACAGGTAAATGTGAGTTCAATCTTGTTTCAGTTTTCCACATATAACATCTGAATTATAGCAACTGAAATCCTTTTCTCTCTTTTTTCTCAATCAACACAGGAAAATAAGTGGCCATAGGTATTAAACCATTTCAATGTAGTTTTTTTGTTTGTTTGTTTGTTTGTTTGTTTTACAATTAGTGGAGTACTTCAAAACATTCATGGAAAAAATGAATTAAAAGATGATATGGAGCCCAGCAGCTACCAAGGTGAGCCAAGACCCTTGTGGCACAAGGGTCCAGTCTAAGGTCCCAGGGGGAAGGGAAGGGCACACAGCCCAGCAGGTGCTCAGGTGAGTCATGACCTGCACAGCACTAGGGGCTCAGTCTACAGTCATGAAAAGCTGGAACAGGAGCCAAGGCGGTGTAATAATATAGAAACCCCCACACCTTCTGTTACCACAAAAACAGTTCACCACCACAGTAGCAGCCAGGGCCACTCTACAGGCAATCTGCCACTCACTTGACTACACTGATATAAGAAGAGTCACTGGAAAAGCCTGCAAATAGAGGAGGAAATCTTTACCCTCATAGCCAACTGCAGAGTAACAGAAGAAGCATGACCTCTACCAGATGAACAAACATCAATGAAAAATTACTAGAACTACAAACAAACAGGAATCTATGATACTATCAAAGGAATACAGTAATTCTCAAATTCCAGACCCTATAGAACAGGGAATCCTTGAAATGTCTGAAAAGGAATTCCAAACAATTATCTCAAGAAAGCTCGAAGAAATAAAAGAAGACTCAATTAGAGAACACAAAGAAACAAGAAAAAATATCCAGAATATGAAGGAGGAAATTTACAAAGAGATTAATACCTTAAAAAAGAGTGTGGCAGAACACCTAGAAATGAAAAATCCACTCAATAAAATAAAAATAAAACACAAGTGAGAGTTTGAACAGCAGTCTAGAGCAAGCAGAAGAAAGAATTTCAGATGTCAAAGATGGTCTTTTCAGAATAAAATAGGTAGACAGAAAAAAGAAAAAAAAACTAAAAATAATGCAGAAAATCTAAGAAAAAAAAAAAAAAAAAAAAAAAAAAAAAAAGGAAAAAAGAAATAAAAATAATGAAGAAAATCTAAAAAGATAGCTGACAATCTCAAGCACTCTAACATCTGAATTGTGGGTATTCCAGAGGGGGAGGAGAAAGGAAAAGGTATTGAAAACCTATTCAAGGAAATAATAATAGAAAACCTCCCAGGTGTAGCAAGAGATGCAGACCTTCAGATCCAGGAAGCTCAAAGGTCCCCAAACAGATTCTATCCAAAAAGCTCCTCTCCAAGGCAAATAATAGTCAAACTTACAAAGCTCAAAGACAAAGTGCAAATCCAAAAGAAAAGCATCAAGTCACTTATAAGGGAACCCTCATCAGACTAACAGCAGACTTTTCAACTGAAACCCTACAGGCTAGAAGAAAGTGGAATAATATCTTCAAAACACTAAAAGAAAAAATTGCCAGCCAGGAATTCTTTACTCAGCAAGGCTCTCCTTCAGAAATGATGGAGAATAGTGTATTTCCCAGACAATCAAAAGTTGTGGGAGTTCTCCACTACCTGAGTAACCCTGCAAAAAATTCTCAAGGGAGTCCTGCATCTGGAATCTGAATAATGATGATTACTATCACGGATACACAAGAAAGAGCAAAATCTGCCATTAAAACAGAAATGCCAGTGAGAAAAAGTAAGAAACTAAATCACACCACTTCAAATGTCCGACTAACACTGAAGAAGAGAAATAGAAGGGGAAGTAATTATCAAAAGATAATGAAAACGTCTAAACAAAAAGCTATTAAATGACAGGAGTTAAACAATACTTATCAATAGCTACCCTAAATGTGAATGGATTAAACTCCCCACTCAAAAATAAAATACCCAGGAATCAATTTAACCAAGGAGGTGAAAGATCTCTACAATGAGAACTACAAACCGCTATTGAAAGAAATTAAAGAAGACAAAAAAAGATGGAAAGATATTCCATGCTCTTGGATTGGAAGAATTAACATTGTGAAAATGTCTATACTACCCAAAGCAATCCACAGAGTCAATGCAATCTCCATCAAAATACCAATGATATTCTTCACAGAAATGGAAAAAAACAATCTTACCTTTCATATGGAACAACAATAGACCCTGAATACCAAAACAATCCTGAGCAAAAAAAAACCCCAAAAGTCAGAGGCATAACACTACCTGACTACAAATTATACTACAAAGGTATAGTAAACAAAATGGCATGGTACTGGCATAGAAATAGACATTCAGACCAGTGGAGCAGAATAGAGAATCCAGAAATCACCCCTCAGGCTTACAGCCATCTGATATTGGACAAAGGCAACTAAAACATGCATTAGGGAAAAGACTGCCTCTTCAATAAGTGATGCTAGGAAAATAGGAAAATTGGAGATCCATATGCAGAAGAATGAAATGAGACATGCACCTTTCACCATATACTAAAATCAACTCAAAAATGGATTAAAGACTTAAGTATAAGACCAGAAACTGTAAAGTTACAAAGGGAACATATAGGTGAAACACTCCAGGAACAAGGTCTGGGCACAGACTTTATGAACATGAGCCTGAAAGCACAAGCAACAAAAGGAAAACTAAACACATGGGACTATATCAAACTAAAAATCTTCTGCACAGCAAAGGAAACAATCAACAGAGTGAAACAACAACCTACAGAGTGGGAGACAATTTTTGCTAACTATGAATCTGACAAGGGATTAATAGCCATAATATACAAGAAAAATGGCCAAAGGAACTGAATAATAGACATTTTTTCAAAGGAAGACATACAAATGGCCAACATCTACAAGAAAAAATGCTCATATGACTAGTCATCAGGGAAATGCAAATTAAAACCACATTGAGATATCATCTCACCCCAGTTAGACTGGCTACAATGAAAGAGACAGAATAACAAATGCTGGCGAGGATGTGGAGAGAAGGGAATGCTCCTACACTGTTGGTGAGACTATAAATTAGTACAACCACTATGGAAAACAGTATGGAGTTTTCTCAAACAACTACAGATCAATCCTCCATACAATCCAGCAATCCCACTTCTGAGTATCTACCTAAAGGAATGGATATCATCATGTTGAAGGGATACCTGGACTCCCATGTTCATTGCAGCTTTGTTCACAATAGCCAAGATATGGAACCAACCTAAATGTCCATCAATGGATGATTGGATAAGGAAACTATGGTATATATACACAATGGAATTCTACTCTGCCATAAAAAAGAATAAATTCTCCCATGTGCAACAACATGGATGAGCCTTGAGAAACTTATGTTGAGTGAAATAAGCAAAGCACAGAGGATAAATACCACCATGCTCACTCGTAAGTGGGAGCTAAGAGAGAAAGAAGGAAGGAAAGAAAGACCACAGTGGGGTGTTGGACTTGCAGAGAGAGAATATACCTAGCGATACAAAGTGGAGTGGGGAAAGCAGGATGGAAAGGGAGGTTGGGGGGCCGGCCCGTGGCTCACTCGGTAGAGTGCGGTGCTGACAACACCAAGGCCGCGGGTTCAGATCCTATATAGGGATGGCCGGTTTGCTCACTGGCTGAGCGTGGTGCTGACAACACCAAGGCCGCGGGTTCAGATCCTATATAGGGATGGCCGGTTTGCTCACTGGCTGAGCGTGGTGCTGACAACACCAAGCCAAGGGTTGAGATCCCCTTACCGGTCATCTTTAAAAAAAAAAAAGAAAGGGAGGTTGGGGATAATTGGTGGGATAATTGGGTGGGGAATGGGGCATAATCACAATGTGTGGTAATGGGCATGCTGTCAGTATGGATCTGGCCATCACATCTTAGGCACTAGTGGTGACAATTTGCTCCGTACCCCATGAATATTCATAACCAATAAAATAAAAATAAAATAATATGAATCTTTCCATGAACTTTTTGAAGATCTCTCCTATGTGAGGAGTCACATCTCATACCTTTTTTTTTTTCTTTTTCTTTTCTCTCAATTGCTTGGGACAGTGTAGTACACTTCTCATGGTCTGGCAGCAATAAGATGGTAGATACTTTAAACAGCTTATACTATATCTATTCTATGTTTATTTCAGCCTGACATTTTTGTCTTTTGAAGTGGTATGGAAATATTATTTATTCAGGATTGGTCTATATAATATTTTCCAATTAGGTAATTGTTTTAGCTTTTACAGCATCTTAAACCCGTCATAACTTGTCAAAAAAAGGGTAAAATGTCTAGATTATACTTTGCAATTACTAGCTGAACCTGCTACTAAGAATTGGCAGGCTACCTCCACAACACACCTTTTGACAGTGGTGTTTATTTTATAGATGACATTTAAAAAGGCAGAAATAAAAACAGAGGCAGAAACAGACATGGGAAACATCAGGATGATGTTCCACTCTTGAATTTAAGTTAGTTTTCAGTGGTTTTAGCGGTTGAAATAACACAAGGCTATTGTCACTGCTGAATGGTTTGTTCAGAAAATCATCATATTTACCTTGGAGCTACCGAGTCAGTGTTCCTACCCAAAACAAGCAACAACAGAGTCACACAAGGTGTAGGAAACTGCATAGAATGTACACGAATTAATTATTTATGTATCTATGAACAAAGATAAAAGTATAGATATTTACATTTATGTATACTAAAAACAACTAAGATTTATTAAACATCTATTATGTATCAGGACACAAGAGACTTATCACGGCACTCTTGTTTCTCTGCTTAAATTGTTTTAATATATTTATTTTCCTGATCCATCCTTAAAATGCATTTCATCATTCAGCTCTTTATTTTTCCTGCTCTGACTTCATTAACATAATTTTACTTCACTTTATGTTTCCATTAAAAAAATAACTGTTAGTAAGTTAACCACCCTTCCCTTCCTATCTTTTGGCAGTCAGACTGCCCTTGGAGAGTGCTCGATGGAGCTTCCTCTTCTAGGCTATCAATTCAATAAAGGCAGGCTCTACCTCTCTTTGGAGAGGATTATGAAGAACCTAGATCCTCAATTGAGGTGTGAACTGCTGGAGCATATGCAAATAACCTGAAGACTGCACTTGTAGCTTCAGACAAACAGTAGGACCTTCACGGTGCATGATCTAGATATTTGATTGCATAAAGGTAACTCTACCTGATTTACAGGAGATGTTGAAGCAGAGTAAAATCTTTATGCATTGTTAGTTGAAACATTTTCTGTCTTTTAATTACAAAGCTGCTGATGTGCACGAATGCCATGAAGGAATGATCTTCTAGCTTTAATGTGTTAGTGCACCTAAATAGGCAACACCAGATAGGCTGCCCCAAGTTACACATGGAATTAGATGTCAGGAAGGAAACAGGAAATATTCATCTTAGATACATCTGATTGTCCCCAGACACAAGAATCAGAGTCATATGTGGTCTCAAATTGATTCCAGGTTCAAATTATGTCTGAGACCAAAACATGACTTTGCCCATGAAAGGTTGTTAGATTTTATTAAAACACAAATAAAAGAAATGGTGGCTCTTATGGCAAAAAATATCACAATTTCTTAAATCAAGTTAGCAAAAATACTCATAAAATTATTGAAAACCCAAAGGATAAGAAAGAAATTTGAGGGGCCTGAGATTAGAGCACTGCCTCTGGAAATCAGGTTTACAAGTAGATGAAAATAAATCTAGAGTAGATTCTGCCTTACTGTCAGAATCGAAACAAAATAAAGGAAGAGAAGATAATTAAGCTGAAAGTGAACAGAGGTTCCTGAAAGAAAATGAAGAGATACTAAGAGGCAGATTGGACACATATAAAGTAAAAAATTGGATGTTGATTACCAGAATAGACAAATATAGAAAGGAAGTGTAGGCATACCAACATCTTACTGTTTTTAAAAGGACATTAGACAATGTGTTTTAATTATTAATATAGTCCAGGATTAAGCACTGCACGTCCTCAGGCTAGCTCTCATTTGACTTAAACATGGAATTCAAGAAGTAAATGGTAATTAAGAAACTTGATTACAAAGATTATGTTTTCACTTTTCAGGAGGCAATTTGCATATGTGAATTTAAAATATCCGTTCAGATATTTTAAATAAAGTAGCATAGTAAACATCAAATCTTTAAACCAATTTGGTTTAAGTCCAAAAGTCATGGATTTTGGAATAGACTATTTCAATGATAATAAATATTATATTTATTTATTCAATATTGTTTTTTTCTTGTTTTGTGAAGAATGTTATTGGTGGCTGGCTGGTACCTTCACTGATATTTTAATAGGGGATTGCTACAAATTTAAATGGAATTATCAGTCAGATATTACACTGAAATAACTTATTACAAGATATTAATAATTGTTATTGGTGGCTGGCTGGTACCTTCACTGATATTTTAATAGGGGATTGCTACAAATTTAAGTGGAATTATCAGTCAGATAGCACACTGAAATAACTTATTACAAGATATTAATAATGTCCAAGTCACTAAATCCACTTGATGCGTTTTGGTGCCTATATCACTTGACTAGACAGTCCCAATAATGACCATATCCTTCTGAAAGGACTCTGATCCTCAAGCACTGTAAAACAATAGTATCATGATATATTTGTACTATCCTGTTTGTTCCTTTCCACTTCCATTGCTACCTACTTTAGCTGCTTTTTAAATGTTGAAATACTTCTAGTCCTTAGCCACCTCCCACTGCTTTATTGTTTCTGTCTCTCCCCTTCCCCCATGTCTCTCATGTTATACTATATATATATATATACACACACATACACACACACACTATACTATACATAAATAAACAAATATTCGAAGCTAAATTTATTTTGTTCCTTTCCAGATCTGATCGTTTTTGTTTTTTCAATATACTTTTTCAGAAGTTACAGCTACTCTTCAACTGATTCCTCAAGCAGAAAACTGAATGCCATTTTTTATGCTCATTTCCCATATCTGCCCCCCAAATATCTTTCCTGTTCATTTACTCATTTATAGACCTAGTGCCATCAACCTAGCCCGTACATGAACATCAAAATAACCGGCGTGTTTCTGCTTCTGTTCTAGTCACCTTCCAATCTCTTTTCCCCAGCAATAGGCAGAAATATGGTGGTATTTTAAGCAGAAATGTAATTGTCATATTTTTGATTAAATTACCTAATGGCTTTTAATTTTTGTAAGCTAAAAATATATGTCTTTGAAGAGCTCTCAAGTCCTTGTATCTACATCTCACTCTCCTCTCCCTCCATAAACTCTTCATTGATTCACTGTAATTTAACTATGACGGACAACTTTTTGTTTCCTGAATGCAGAATATTCTCCATCAAGGATAAATATCTCATCACTGTAGCCTCCCATTACATTTTACACTCACATAGTTTTCTGTAAATTTTTCTTTATACCATTTGTTATGTTTTAATTATTTTGCTACCAATTGGATTTTATTTTACTACGGTTTTAAGTATTTGATTTAATTTCATTCTTACTACACTTACAATTGTGTTCCATTCTTCAAAAACACTTTTATTATTATTAAACATAAACACAGAGAAATACACAAACACTCACTCCTGTACAGCTTCATGGGCATTCCCACGCTAAGCTTTTATTGCAGTTTTTTCTTATTGCTTATTAACCTAGGCCAAAATTAATAGCTAAGTTTTAACCATTATTAATGAAATTATTTCTTGCCAAAATGCAAACTGTCTGCTATGTTTATTGGGATCAGCTGACAGTTATCTGTGTTAATTCTTTTGCCTGAAGGAAATAGTAAACACATGATGTTAATTTTTTTTTATTATTATTATTATTATCATTGCCTTTGTCCCTTCTCCCTTATTTTTTTTATGAGGTATATTTTTAAGCTATTTTCTTGTCTTTAAACTTATTTTTTGTTGGAAGATATATTTACCTATTGATAAATTATAGTAGGTAAATATATCTTAAGTACATTTAAATATCTATAAAACACATATTAAATTTCTTAATAATATACATTAAATTTTTATGCATATTAAAATTGGACTCTT
>NW_007726417.1:5893-6794 GCF_000696425.1 Galeopterus variegatus | reverse complement strand
CACATATTAAATTTCTTAATAATATACATTAAATTTTTATGCATATTAAAATTGGACTCTTACCAGAATCTTAGGCATTATTTGCCACTCACATCTCCAAATCCATGGGAATTAGATGCATCCATTGTTATGGGAATTGTTGATGTGCTAGAGATCTCACATTTCAAAAGCCATGATGTTTTTTAGAATATCTCCATGTTCCAAATACATGCCACAGTCTTCAAAGTCTTGGAAATTTGCCACTCTCTCCTTTAGGGTATAGTAACACTGGGACAAAAGTAGCACCCTACAATTCACAGATAGTTCTTTCAAAAATAGCTCTTCCAGTATTGTGTGTGTGTGTTAATTTGTCTAAGAACAACACTGTTTTTCAAACAACTGGCTAAAAATCCTATGGAGAAATGGGACTTTCAGAATGGTAGTGTGAGGAGCTTGGGGCACCTCTTGATATATCTATTAAGCTACTCAAAATTTGTAAATACAATCATTAAAAGTCTCCAGAGATGTTTCAAAGAGCTTACAACAATCTGACAAAATTGCTAGAGATTTAACAGAAATCTACAGAGCTCAATGAGGAAATTTTCAATGAAGAAAGCCTTGGCACTTGAGCTTGGGTCTGTTATCATTCACTCATGGCTCTGCCTTGAGGAAGAACCATTCCAGCAGTTTCAGCAGCCAAGCAGCAGTTCCTTCTCCCCCAGTATCCAGGGTGGAAGAGCTCTTCTCGGTGGATTAGGCTGGCAAACACTGGCAGATCCCATTTTCCACAGCTCCTTAATGCAGAAAACCTCTATGAAGTGGGTGGTGGCAGTGGGGCAATGGTGCCTAATGAGGACCCTGTTGGGGCGGCTGAAGTATGGAGCCCCCCTTTCCTGCAAAGGTTTGTTTCAGTACAATTGCT
>NW_007726417.1:4147-5592 GCF_000696425.1 Galeopterus variegatus | reverse complement strand
TTGGGGCGGCTGAAGTATGGAGCCCCCCTTTCCTGCAAAGGTTTGTTTCAGTACAATTGCTCCACTGACCTAGATGGTCGGGTGTCAGTTCCAATCTCCTCTAGCTTCCTATGGCAGGGGAATTATTCCTGATAAATTTTCTGTTTGCCAGTACTAACTGTGAGAAGCATATCTGTACCTGTGAGTGGATTCTCCTCTGTCCTGTACTTTGTCCCTGATAATAGAATCACTAAAAAACAAAAGAAAAATTAAAACAACTTCTTTTCTATCCTTCTACTGAAGGCTGATAGCTGTAAAACCATATTGACAAGGTGGCTGTCCAGAAGCCTAAGAAGATAAAAGGAATTAAAATTAATATGAACACAAACAGGAACATCTTTATTCCGTTTCTTTTTAAATTGCTAGCTGTACTAGAAGCCCACTTTGCATATTCAGATATTTATTTTGCCTGACAGATAACTGTCTTACCTTCTTCCTATTTACATGTATTTTATTATTTGCATGGAGAGATATAAGGGAATTATCAGTCACCTGCCCATGAGTATTGTGAAACTCAATATCTCAATTTAGAAAGACTTATTCTTTCTTTTGAATAAAATTTACTTAGAAGAGGAAATGAACTATCAAACTGTAAGAAGACATGAAGGAATATTAAATGCATATTGCTAAGTAAAAGAAACTAGTCTGAAAAAGCTACATTTGTATGATACCAAATATATGACATTTTGGAAAAGTTAAAACTATGGAGAGAGTAAAAAGATTAGTGGTTACAAAGGGTTCAGGTGTCTGTGAGAAATCTGAATATGTGAAGCACAGGAGAATTTTCAGGTAAATAAAGCTATTTTGTAGGATACTGTAATGATGAAGCACTACAAGTGCTTAATGTTATGTCCCCCAAAAACTCCCTGAAACTTGAATTGTGTCCTCCAAGTTTTATGTATTAGAAACTTAGCCCCTACTATGACTATTAAGAGGGTGAGAAATCCTATTATGGTAATTGAAAGGTGGAGCCTTAAAGAGGTGATTGGATTATAGGACCATGCAGCAGTGAATGGATTAAAAATGATGGAGAGGGGTGTGGTTCTGAGGGCTTTAAAAGAAGAAGAGAGTCTGTCTTTTTTTCTCTCTTTGCTCTCTCTGCTTCCACCATCTTGCAATGTGAGATTCCTGGGTCATTGTCACCACCACCAGATGGACTTTGGACTTCCCAGCCTTAGAAATGGTAAGCAGTAAATTTCATTTTTCTTTATAAATCACCCAGTTCCATGTATACTGTTATAAGCAATGCAAATGGATTAATGCAGCACTTGTCAAAATCCACAGAACTTGGAGCATAAATAGTAAAATAATTTAAAAAAATAGGTGGTTTGGGGGTCTCAGGATGGAATGCAGAATGTGGCAAATATCTCAGTTTTTTACATATATATGAAAGAACCTCCCTGGAA
>NW_007726417.1:2764-3348 GCF_000696425.1 Galeopterus variegatus | reverse complement strand
GAATGCAGAATGTGGCAAATATCTCAGTTTTTTACATATATATGAAAGAACCTCCCTGGAAGGAATAGGGGAATTATGTGCTGACCTAAGAAATTTTGGAGGTGAATAATGTCTATTAGACTACAGACCAAAGGAATATTGTATAAACACTGTTGATAAAGATGTTTCCCACATTGATATGAGTTAACAATTCCAATACCACTACTCATGTGTACTTGAACAGTTAAGTTAATGGCTGACTAATCATCTCACTGCTCAAGTGGGAGGTTACAGATAAGCAAAGAGAGGAGGCAGGAATGAGTCATGTAATGGATTACAGTTGAAGACATAACTAAGAACTCATATTTAGCTAAATACAATATAGGCAGGTGGCAACAGATAGAAATGTGTGCATTTATATACATAGCTTAATATAGACACACATGTTCTCTTACCTAAAAGCAACAACACTGCAGTGGTAATGAATACATGTAGCTCATTGGTCTTGGTTTCTAATACCTTTATCCAATACAAGGAACCAGGATTCCTTGGGGAAATGGTCAGTTTTAGGACTGGAGCAGGAAATATGCAAGACTGGAGCATTT
>NW_007726417.1:0-827 GCF_000696425.1 Galeopterus variegatus | reverse complement strand
CTCTCCCTTGTCCTATAAGTAAGAATCCATGTATAGCTCTCTGAATTCTGAATTAGCATTCCTCTTTAAGAAACTCTCATCATACTAAGGGTATGAGCTGTAGGATAAACGGAGGGCACAGTTGGATTGACCCGTAAGCCAGAGGCATTTTGCCTGGGCAACTCTCTGTAGAGGAATCTGTGAAGAAGATATGAAGAGAGTAAGAGTTCTCTAATCCTATTCTTTCAAGGGTTACATTTTCCACTTAGTTCATCTCTAATGCAGATTTGCACTCTTAATTAAATTCATTAGATAAAATGTTAGCTCAGCTGTGCAGGTTGTTCCAAAGTTACAAATGTGCCTCAGAGCACAGTCTGTGATGTATGAAAAAAAAATGCTGAAAGCTTTTTTTGATGGAATCCAAGCGATTTTGTGGCATTTTAATAATGCCCTGTGTATTTCAGATTATAGAATTAAGATCAATAAAGCCAATAATACTATTTGGAGAAAAAAAAAAGATTTGATGTTATTTTGCTTACTGTAGTAAGCATATTCATATGACATTTTATCATTTTTTTTTTTTTTTTTAAAGATGACCGGTAAGGGGATCTTAACCCTTGACTTGGTGTTGTCAGCACCACGCTCAGCCAGTGAGCGAACCGGCCATCCCTATATGGGATCCGAACCCGGGGCCTTGGTGTTATCAGCATCGCACTCTCCCGAGTGAGCCATGGGCCGGCCCCATATGACATTTTATAACATATTCATAAAATATGAATATGGTTTCACATTTCTAGTAAAGACTGAAAGTATTAATTTTGTTTGAATTATTAAAAATCAAGTGCAGT
>NW_007726416.1:757688-760307 GCF_000696425.1 Galeopterus variegatus | reverse complement strand
TATAATAAATTCCAGCTTTCAAAAACATGGCAATGTTTAAGGCAGTCTTACATAGATGAAGGTTGTTTCTATCATATTTTTATTCCATTCTGCACATATGATGAAGGTTCCATTAGGGAGTCCATCTGAACCAAGCATTTAAGTCACTTAACATTGACTTTCCTTTAATCTGTCCTCTCAAACCAGGATAGATTTTGATGGACAGCTCTTTCTAGTCATCGTTCTCCCTAAATATTAAATGGATAAAGAAATCAGGATTATTTTCTAAAATGGTATGAGATTATAAAAATCATTAAAGTTGTCACTAGCTTCTGAAATGCCATGCTCTGTGTATAGGCAATTCTAAAATGACTGTTTGTAATTATGTGTGAGCTATTAGTACAGAAGCAAAGATGTAATAATATTTATTATGAGCAAAAACGAAACCGTATGAATCAATATACCACTTTTGCTCCAATGAAACTATGAATAGCAAGATACCATGGTATGAACAGAACAAAATAAAGCATTCAGTGAACCCACTGGCAAATGAGTAAAATGACTGTTTGTAATTATGTGTGAGCTATTAGTACAGAAGCAAAGATGTAATAATATTTGTTTATTATGAGCAAAAACGAAACCGTATGAATCAATATACCACTTTTGCTCAAATGAAACTATGAAGAGCAAGATACCATGGTATGAACAGAACAAAATAAAGCATTCAGTGAACCCACTGGCAAATGAGTCAGTTTCACCATAAGGAGGGAGAACTCTAGCTTAATTTAAAGCTTAAAAACAATCCCATTAAATACAAAATACTTTTCCTCAGTTACAAAAAATGATCTATTAGTGCTAAAGCAATTATATTAGTATAGTATCATTACTGAAACTGAAAAAAAAATTTAATTAATCTCATTGTGTCCTAACTCACTGTGAATTCAAGAAAAGCATTCTTAAAATTATCAACCTGACATTGAATTCATTGTTTTTTCATCCTCGTAGAGATGTTTTATAGTTCATTGAGTGAAGTTGTGAAGTTTAAATGAGTTAAAACACGACAGGTGCTTACACAGTTTCAACGCCCTGGTAAGAGCTTTCTAACTTCTACCTGTTGCTGTTAGATGTAAAGCCGTGAACCAAGCTTCCCTCTGCTCTTGGGCATGTCTAACTGCAAACTGGACCTCTTTTGCCTCTACGTAATTTTCCTACACCCCATATCCCTCTCCTCCTTTACCACTAAGCTCCAACCACACTCACCTTCTTTTTGTTTCTCCGCATCTGTTTCTGGCCATCTCCACTGGAATGCAAACTCTATGGAAGCAGAAAACTTATGTGTCTTGTTCATTGTTTCACCAAAGCCTAGACTAGTGCCTGGCACACTGTAAGTACTCAACAAACTTTGCTAAACAAATGAATAAATACATGGAGGATTGAGAGAAGGAAGAAAGGGAGATGGGGAGGAAGGAAGAAAAGTAGAGAGACAGACATGGAAGGAGGATTCAAGTCCTAGTTCAATCTCAGTAAGATTCAATCTATGGTCATTACTAGGTTGCTAGTGTTTTCCTTGTCAACCCACGGTTATTACTAGCATGAGGTTGCCCCTATCTCAGTCCCTATGTATATATGATTTTTCTACCCCCGTGAAAGCATTTTCATCTCTCATATTCCAACACAAGGCGTCCCTCGATAACTTCATATTTTGTAACGTATGCACCTGGAAAGATGTCTGACATCTAATTTTTTACTTAGACTTGAAGGCAAAACAGAATATGTCCTTGTCAATTGCTTTTCTAGGTTATATGAAGAAGAAATTGACAGTCCGTCCCACGTTAATCCAAATCGCTGCTCGTTATACAAATTTAACAGTGTCTGTAAAAAAATTTTAGTCCCACACATAAAGTGCCCTTATAATAACAAGACTGTCCTGGTTTCCACAGATATTGGAATATAAGAGGCTATGTAATGTAGGGATTAAGAAAAAGGACTCCAGGTTCAGACCAGGGACTCAAATTCTGGTCCCAATTACTAACCATGTGACCTTGGCAAGTTATTTAACCCTTCTGAGGCTTCTTTTCTTCATGAACCAAATGGAGAAAATCACAGTAGTGCTACTGAGTGGGACAATAAGACATGTTTGTATAGGGCTTATCATAGCATTTTGCATATAGTAAGTTCTCAATAAATACAGAAACTGCATGTAGGCCTAGAGAGAGCAACTTAGAACTAAGGTCAGAATCCCCTAATGATAGCCAGCTAAGCCAACACCTGACCTAGTGAATATCTGACAAATATCTGCTGAATGAATTACTGCTTTCTGGTGACTGGCCAGCCCTCCCTTCCCTTCTCCCTGCTGTCTGCTGAGGTTGTGCAGAGGTTCCTACACCGATGTGATGCATTTTGTGGAATCTCTTTCCTTGAGCCTATGGTAGCCAGGCTTGCATGCATACGTAAATGCTTCATTAGGGAGATGCTTCTGTAAGACTGATGCTAGTTCCTGCTCACCCCCCTACACTCAGGACTTTCCACGGTAATCTTTGTGTTGTCATTTCTGTTTAGAAGAACAAAGCAGGATTGACCGGGTCTGGGCCGAGAATCAGATTATAACTACTCAGTGAGTTCACTTGTTTTTTTTTTTTT
>NW_007726416.1:757342-757678 GCF_000696425.1 Galeopterus variegatus | reverse complement strand
TGGACAGCTGGGAAACTCCTACTATGAAGAGGATCCTATCCTAATTACAATAATTTTTTTAGGAATTTCATAACCAGTGGAAGACAGAAGACTGCCAGAAACATCTGGCATCTTCAAGGACGAAGGCCAGTGAAGAATGAATGGATTGCTGCACTCACCGTTGTTTCACACCTATGCTATCCCCTCGCAAACGCTTCCTCATTCACCTTTGAACACCTAGCTCAGGGGTCCCCTCCTCCAGGAAGTCCTCCCTGATTTCCCCTTAGCTGGAGGTGACTGAGCCTTTTCCCAGGCTTTCTCTTTCTTCACGGTGCTTCTGTTGTCGTACTCATCACT
>NW_007726416.1:753490-754569 GCF_000696425.1 Galeopterus variegatus | reverse complement strand
ACTGGGTTTCTCGCCTATTAATTTTTGGTCTCACAAATTATGCTGGAAGAAGACATGATAGGATACTGGCCCTAAAGTTCTAGCTTCAGATAACAATCTCAAAAGGGGATTGGGAACTAAGCCAAGAGTGGAGGAAAGAAAAAGTCAGAAATACCAGAATGAGTTAGGTAAGGACTAAGGTTCAAATAATAAATTTGAATTTTGTCTTGGCACTGACTCTGTGCTCCACAGCACACACTGGAATATTGCTGTGCCACAAAGAGGAATGAGATTTTGCCATTCACAGCACCATGGACGTTCTTAGAGAAAGTTATGTGAAGTGAAATAAGCCAGGCAAAGAAAGAGAAATAACGCATATTCTCACTCGGAAGTGGGAGCTGAGAAAAACAAAACAAACAAAAAAAGAAAGATACAACAGTCATAATAATTCCTTAAATTTTCAAAAGGAAAGAACAGAACTGAGGCCACCAGAGGTGGGAAAGGGAGAGTGGGGGTTAGAGAGAAATTGGTAAAGGGCCACAAAAAAGGTTTACATTGTGTAATGATAAAAAAAACAAAAGGAAAAGAAAAGAAAGAAAATAAATAAATTGTAAAGAGTAAAAAAAAAAAATTAGTGAATCTAACAAAAGGAATAACATTAGCAATATTTAGTGTGGTTATAAAAAATAAAATATGCTATATTATTTTTAATTACTAAATGTCAAACTTGCTATATTCTCCCTCTCTCCTTCCCCTGCATGCACCTTCTCTCCTCTTTCACCCTTTCTCATTAATCTGTACGTTTAGGGAAGTCAGAGCAATCTCTGCTTCAAGGCAAAAAGGAATCAGCATTCTTGACGATGACGTCCTCAATTCATGCCACCACACATTGTTGCAGGAAAAAATGACAGGAAACTTCCAGACGAGATGATTCCTTGCCATTACCCTCAAAACGTCTATCCAGAGCTCATAATTCCTTTTGCTTGATAATTGGTTTCATAGGCCTTTTTCTTTTTCTTGTTTTCTATTCTTGTTTTCGGGGCAATTGGCGACATATGCACAGTTCTGGATTTTATTTTAAGTAATTTGTAGTTGACTAT
>NW_007726416.1:751257-752608 GCF_000696425.1 Galeopterus variegatus | reverse complement strand
GGAGGCCTGAAAAAGGTACTCGTGACAACAGAAGCACCCACATTTCTGAGAACCAAATCACCAAAATAAGCATCCCTAAAACATAAAAGCAGGAGTGCAAAGGATGCACTTAAATTTCTGAAGTTGTCATGCCTGAATGTCAATTTGAAATTTGAAATTGGAGGCCGGCCCGTGGCTCAGTTGGGAGAGTGCAGTGCTGATAACACCAAGGCCCCGGGTTCGGATCCCATATAGGGATGACCGGTAGCTCACTGGGTGAGCGTGGTGCTGACAACACCAAGTCAACGGTTAAGATCCCCTTACCGGTCATCTTTAAAAAATAAAATAATAAAAAAATAAATAAATAAAATAAATAAATTTGAAATTGTAACCAAGGCACAAGAAATGGGGTTGGAAAATGTCTCGTGGTCACACACACAATTAGGAATGGGCCTAATGATTACAACTGGGGACAGAGCTCCTAGCTTACGGTCTTCCCCATCCCCCCAACTCCTGTCATTTATCACTGGGACATAGACAAAGTGCTGGGAACGCTGGCCTCCCAGTTCCTTGCTCTGCTAATTGTTGGCAACATGTTCCTTTACTCCATGCAACTTCCACAGTCGTGCTCTGGACCTTGGGGAGCAGCAGTGAGTGTAAAACATCTACTCTCTTGGTCTCAAACACCCCATTCTTCAACAGCAGCATCTCACCCTGTATGCTCACCTGCTCAGGTATTCCCATTGGCATCATTCTTCAACCTCAGAAAAACTTCAAATTTCAACCCCCTCCCTCCCCCACCCCAATCCTGGCTGGCCTTCTGCTCTCTGCCCCACCTCACAACCCTCCTTATCCAGGCTAATTTCCACAGCCTACCGTCATCACCCCCTATACAGCCACCCTCGGTCCCTAACAGAAGTCCTCTTCCCTGCTCCACATCAGCCCCTGGGCAGCAGGAGGTTCCTGGATAAAACCACACAAGTGCAATGACGGGTCTCACTTTCAATCCATAATATCAAACTGCCAATTGACAGTACTGAGTGGCAAACAGCTATTTTTCCCAATGGTTTGCATCCCTTGCAGCTCCTGCAACACGACAGGAGGCACAACAACTTCAGAAATTCAAGTGCATCCTTTCTCTTGTTTAACCTCACATATCCTTTTTTGCACCACCACGCTCAGCTGACGACCTCACCTCATAATGTCATTAAAAGCCATACAAAAAATCAGATCAAGTTTCACTCATTTCCTATCAGCAGCCCTCAGGCCTTGCGTTCACATGCACACAGAGCCTCCTCCTCCAGTGCAGGTGTAAGGCCAAGCCCTCTACAGGGGCTCTCCCAGCCCTGCTCTGTGGTCCTCTGCAGTCTCT
>NW_007726416.1:745908-749185 GCF_000696425.1 Galeopterus variegatus | reverse complement strand
CAAGGATGTGGAGAAGTTGAAATCCTCATGCACTGTTGTTTTGACTGTAAAATGGTGCAACCACTTTGGGAAACAGTTTGGCAAGTCTTCAAAGGATTAAAATTAGCTTGACCATATGACTCAAAAATTCCACTGTTAGCTATAACCTAAAAGAAATAAAACCATAGGTCCATGCGAAATGTTAGAAAAATGATCATAGCCAAAAAGTGGAAACAGCCCAAATTTCCATCAACTGATGAATGGATGAATAAAATGTAGTATATGAACACAATGAACATACAATGTAGAACAGAAGTGGGGAGAGCAGACGACCCTGTCATTTCCTGATCTTTAGGGGAGACCATTTATTCTTTCATGTTGTTAAATATATTGTTAGCTATGGGTTTTTCATACAAGCTCTTTATCAGATTGAAGAAGTTCCTTCTACTCATAGATCGTGATCATTTTTATCGTGCAAAAGTGTTACATAGTGTCACATACATTTTTTTCTGCGTCTATTAACATGATCATATTGTTTTGGCCCTTTTTCTAGTAATGCAATGTATTACACTGATGGATTTTCAAATATTAAGCAAACTTTGAATTCTTGGGATAAATTCCACTTGATCATGGTGTATAATCCTTTTATATGTTGCTGGATTTAATTTGCTAGTATTTTATCGAGGGTTTTTGCTTCTTTATAAGAGATGATAATCTGTAGTTTTATTTATTTATTTTTATTAGCATATTCATTATTACAAATTATAATTACTCTTTATGCCCCTTTCCTGACCAATCACTTCCCAAACTTCCTCCCTCCCTCTTCCACATCTCTAGTATCCTTATGTTTGTTCTCTCCTTTTGAATATTCTATGTATTATTGTAGTCTTTTCTTCTCTCCAGTTCTCTCTCTCTCTCTCTCAGCATCCAGTTATGAGTGAGGACTTGAAGCATTTCTCTTTCTGTGTCTGGCTTGTTTCACTTAACCTAATTTTCTCTGGTCTCATCCATGTTGCTGCAAACAGCAGAATTTCATTCTTTTTTATGGCTGAGTAGTATTCCACTGTGAATATATACCACATTTTTCTTATGCAGTCATCCATTGATGGACATTTAAGTTGGTTCCATAGTTTGGCTACTGTATATAGAGCTGCGATGAACATGGGAGTTCAGGTGTTCCTTCAACATGATGATTTTCATTCCTTTGGATATATACCCAGTAGTGGGATTTCTAGATCATACGATAGTTCTATCCGTAGTTGTTTGAGAAACCTCCATACTGTTTTCCATAATGGCTGTACTAATTTACAGTCCCACCAACAATATAGAAGAGTTTTCCTTTCCCTGCATCTTCACCAGCATTTGTTATTCTCTGGGTTCTTTTTTTTTTTTTTCTTTTTTTGTAATAATAGTCAGTCTGACTGAGGTGAGGTGATATCTCACAATGGTTTTGATTTGAATTTCCCTGAAGCTGAGTGATGTTGAGCATTTTTTTCATGTACCTCTTGGCCATCTGTATGTCTTCCTTTGAAAACTGTCTATTCATCTCCTTTGCCCATTTTTTAATTGGATTATTTGGATTTTTACTGTGTAGTTTTTTGTATTCCTTATATATTCTAGATATTAATCCCTTTATGGATGTATAGTTTGCAAATATTTTCTCCCATTCCACAGGTTGTCTTTCTACTCTGTTGATTGTTTCCTTTTCTGTGCAGAAGGTTTTTAGTTTGACATAATCTTATTTTTTAATTTTTTTCTTTTGTTGCTTGTGCTTTTGGGATGTTATTCATAAAGTCTTTGTCCAGTTCTACTTCCTGGAGTGTTTCCCCTCTGTTTTCTTTTATTAATTTTATGGTTTCAGGTCTTGTATGTAAGTCTTTAATTCATTTTGAATTTATTTTGATATATGGTGAGAAGTACAGGTCCAGTTTCATTCTTCTGCATATGGATGTCCAATTTTCCCAGCACCATTTATTGAAGAAGCAGTCTTTATCTCTAATGGATGTTCATGTTGCTTTTGTCAAAGATCAATTGGCTGTAAGTACATGGGTTGATTCCCGGGTTTTCTATTCTGTTCCATTTGTCTTAGTGTCTTTTATGCTAGTACTATGCTGTTTGGGTGACAATAGCTTTGTAATATAGTTTGAAGTCAGAAAGTGTTATGCCTCGGACTTTATTTCTTTTGCTCAAGATTGCTTTGGCTATATAGGGTCTTTTGTTGTTCCATATGAATGTTAGGATTCTTTTTTTCTATTTCTGTGAAGAGTGTCATTGGCATTTTGATGGGGATTGCCCTGAATCTGTAGATTGCTTTGGGTAGTATGGACATTTTCACAATGTTAATTCTTCCCATCTAAGATCATGATATGCCTTTCTACCTTTTTCTGTCCTCTTTAATTTCTTTCAGTAGTGTTTTGTAACTCTCATTGTAGAGATCTTTCACTTCCGTAGTTAAATTGATTCCTAGGTATTTAATTTTTTTGGTGTCTATTGTAAATGGCCTTGCTTTCTTGATTTCTTTCTTTCTTTTTTTTTTTTTGTTTTTGCTACTTCATTATTGGAGAATAAAAATGCTACTGCTTTGGGGGTGTTGATTTTGTATCCTGCTGATTACTGAACATTACTGAAATTGTTAATCAGGTCTAATAGTTTTTGGTAGAATCTTTAGGTTTTTCTATATATAAGGTCATTTTGTTTACAAACAGCAACAGTTTGATTTCTTTTTTTCCAATTTGAATGCCCTTTATTTCTTTCTCTTGCTTGATTTCTCTGGCTAGTATGTCTAATACTATGTTAAATTGGAGTAGTGAGAGTGTGCATCCTTTTCTTGTTCCTGTTGATATCGGCAGTGGGATTGTTGTATATGACTTTTATTCTGTTGAGATTATTTTCCTTTTATATCTAATTTGCTGAGAGTCTTTATAATAAAGGGATGTTGAATTTTGTTGAATACTTTTTCTGCATCTATCGAGATAATTATATGGTTTTGTCCTTGGTTTTGTTGATGTGGTATATCACATTTATTGACTTTTGTATGTTGAACCATCCTTGCATCCCTGGGATGAATCCCACTTGATCATAGTGTATAATTTTTTGATGTGTTGCTGTATTCTGATTGTTAAATCCTTAATGATCAGAATACAGCAACACATTATGTTGAGGATTTTTGTATCTATGTTCATCAAGGATATTGGCCTGTAATATTCTTTTTTTTGTTGTATCTTTGTCTGGCTTTGGAATCAAGGTGATGCTGGCCTCATAGAATGAGTTTGGGAGAATGACTTCTGCTTCAATTTTT
>NW_007726416.1:743403-745666 GCF_000696425.1 Galeopterus variegatus | reverse complement strand
CCACTTGATCATGGTGTACAATTTTTTTGATGTGTTGCTGTAATCTGATTGCTAGTATTTTGTGGAGGATTTTTGCGCCTATGTTCATCAAGGATATTGGACTGTAGTTTTCTTGTTGTGTCTATCTGGTTTTGGTATCAGGGTGATGCTGGCCTCATAGAAGGAGTTTGGGAGAATAGCTTCTGTTTCAATTTTTTGGAAAAGTTTGAAGAGAAGTCGTATTAATTCTCCTTTAAAGATTTGATAGAATTCGGCTGTAAAGCCATCTGGTTCTCAACTTTTCTTTGTTGGAAGATTTCTTATTACTGCTTCAATCTCATTGCTTGTTATTCATCTGTTCAGGTTGTCTATTTCTTCCTGGTTCAGTCTCAGTAGTTTATATGTGTTCAGAAATTTATCCATTTCCTCCAGGTTTTCATATTTGTTGGCGTATAATTGTTTATAATAATCTCTGATTCTTCATATTTCTGTGGTATCAGTTGTAATGTCTCCCTTTTCATTTCTGATTTTTGTTATTCGGGTCTTCTCCCTTCTTTTTTTTTTTTTTGTTAACCTTGCTAATGGTTTGTCTATTCTATTATTCTCAGAAAACCAACTTTTTGCTTCATTGTTCTTTCATATCATTTTGGGGGGCCTCTATTTTATTTAGTACTGCTCTGATCTTAATTATTTCCTTCTGTCTACTACTTTAAAAATTGGATTGTTGTTGTTTTTCTAGTTCTTTGAGGTGTAGTGTTAGGACATTTATTCGACGACTTTCTATTCTTTTGATGTAAGCATTTAGTGCAACGAACTTCCCTCTTAGTCCCGCTTTTGTAGTATCCCACTTGTTTTGGTATTATGTATCTTTATTTCATTAGTTTCAAAAATTTTTTTGATTTCGTGTTTATTTTCTTCTTGGTTTCCATGTATTTGTATAGTTTCCAGAGTTTCACTCATTATTTATTTCCTGTTTTAATCCATTGTGGTCTGAAAAGTTACTTGGAATGATTTCAATTTTTTAAATTTCCTAAAACTTGATTTTTGACCTAACATGGTGGTTTATCCTGGAGAATGTTCCATGTGCTAATGGGAAGAATGTATACTCTGGAGTTGTTGGATGATATGTTACGTAGATATCTCCTAGGTCCAATTGGTCTAAGGTATNCGCTTTTGTAGTATCCCACTTGTTTTGGTATTATGTATCTTTATTTCATTAGTTTCAAAAATTTTTTTGATTTCGTGTTTATTTTCTTCTTGGTTTCCATGTATTTGTATAGTTTCCAGAGTTTCACTCATTATTTACTTCCTGTTTTAATCCATTGTGGTCTGAAAAGTTACTTGGAATGATTTCAATTTTTTAAATTTCCTAAAACTTGATTTTTGACCTAACATGGTGGTTTATCCTGGAGAATGTTCCATGTGCTAATGGGAAGAATGTATACTCTGGAGTTGTTGGATGATATGTTACGTAGATATCTCCTAGGTCCAATTGGTCTAAGGTATAGTTTAAATCCTGTGTTTCTTTGTTGATTTATTGCCTGGAAGGTCTGTCCAATGCTGAGAGAGGTGTGTTCAGGTTGCCCACTAATACTGTATTAGGGTTTATCTCATTCTTTAGGTCTACAGTGTTTTGTTTATATATCTGGGTGCTTCAGTGTTGGGTGCATGCATATGTTCCTTATGTCTTCTAGCTGGATAGATCCCTTTATCTTTATATAGTGGCCTTCTTTGTCTCTTTTTATGAATTTTGGTTTAAAGTCTATTTTGTCTGATATAAGAATAGCTACTTCTGCTTGTTTTTGGTTTTCATTTCATGGTGTATCTTTTTCCATTCCTTCACTTTTAGTCTGTGTGTGTTTTTACAGATGAGGTGAGTCTCAGTCTCTTGAAGATGGGTCTAGTTTTTTAATCCAATCAGTTTGTGTCTTTTGCATGGGAAGTTTAATTCACTTACATTTAGGTTTGTAATTGATAGGTATTTTTGTACTCCTGTGTTTAAATATCTTTTCTTCCTTCCCCTTTTATTTTTCATCTTCAATGTTAGCTGGAAATTTGAGGTGTCATGATTTAGCTTCTTTCTCTTTCTTGCTTGCATTTTGGTTTTAACAGCAGATTTTGCTCTTTCTTGTGTCTTTGTTATAGAGATTATTGTTTTTCAAATTCCAGATGCAGGGCTCCCTTGAGAATTTCTTACAGGGCTGGTCACATGTTGGTGAACTACCACAATTTTTGTTTGTCTGGGAAATACACTATTTCTCCCTCATTTCTGAAGGACAGCCTT
>NW_007726416.1:723672-743092 GCF_000696425.1 Galeopterus variegatus | reverse complement strand
CCACAATTTTTGTTTGTCTGGGAAATACACTATTTCTCCCTCATTTCTGAAGGACAGCCTTACTGGGTATAGAATTCTTGGCTAGCCATTTTTTCTTTTAGTATTTTGAATATATCATCCCATTTTGTTCTGGTCTGTAGGGTTTCAATTGAAAAGTCGATGGTTCATCTGATGGGGGCTCCTGTATAGGTGACTTGATGCTTTTCTCTTGCTGGTATTAGAATTTTCTCTTTGTCTTTGAGCTTTGCCAATTGGATAATGTGTCTTGGAGAGGATCTTTTTGGATTAAATCTGTTTGGGATCTTTGGGCTTGCTGGATCTGGAGGTCTGTGTCTCTCCCTACACCTGAGAAGTTTTCTGTTATTATTTCCTTGAATAGGTTTTCAATACCTTTTCATTTCTCCTCCCCTTTTAGAATAGCCATGATTCAGATGTTTGAGTGCTTGAGGTTATCTTCTAGCTTTCTTAGATTTAAAAAATTTTTTTTTAAATTCTTTTTTTTTTTTTTTGTCCACTTGGGTTATTTCAAAAAGACCATCTTCAAGATCTGAAAGTCTTTCTTCTCCTTGCTGTAGCCTGCTGCTCAAGTGCTCTGCTGTGTTTTTTATTTCACTGAGTGACCCATTCAGTTCTAGGAGTTCTCCTACGTTCTTTTTTAAGATATTAAATTCTTTGTAAATTTCCTCCTTCAAATCTTGGATATTTTTGCTTGTTTCATTGTGTTCTCTAATTGAGTCTTCTGAGTCTTCTCTTATCTCTCTCTCTCTCTTTTTTTTTTTTTTGCACTTAAAAGAGGGTTCGGATCCCACATACAGACTGGCCGCTCACTGGCTGAGCGAGGTGCGGGCACAACACCGAGGGTTGCAATCCCGTTGCCAGTCCCGGTCCGGTACGGGCGTGACACTGAGGGTTGCGATCCGTTGCTGGTCACAAAAAAGACAAAAAGGAAAAAAAAATTATTTATTGAATCAAAATTGATTATACATATTTTGGGGGTTCAACATTGAGATATGTTGATCAAATCATATTACTAGCATATATATTGTTACAAATCATAATTATTCTTTATGCTCCTTGTCTAATCTCTCTCCCTCCTCTTCCTTCCCCTTTCCCCCTCTAAGCACCCTAGATTTCTTCTCTCCTTTTGAAAGAATATTGGTTACTCTGTTTATTTGTTGCCTAGATGATCTGTCCAATGCTGAGAGGTGTGATCATGTCTCCAATATTATCATAGAGCAGATGCTGTTTCTGTCACTCTGAAATGGGCTTTGTGGAGAGAGACATCCTTTTCTTTTCTTTATCTCTGCTGGTGACTCTCCTTGTGTAGATGCGCTCCAGTGGTTGGTGGACCATCTGTGTGGTGGTTGTAGCATTTAGCTGCTTTTGCGACAGCCACAGTTATTGTGGTGGCTGTGGTGGGCCACCCACATGAAGATGATGTTTTTGGCAAGCTCCTTGGCGCTGGCAGTGTGCCTGGTTGTGGGGCGTGTCTGGTCCCCTTCTCCATGCCTTGGGTCCCTAGGCAGGCCTGAGGCACTGGTGCCGTGTGCCTGATTGTGGGAGGGGGGGTCCACTCCCTGGCTCCATGCCTCAGGTCCCTGGGTGGGCCCCGATGCACTGGCATAGTGTGTCTGGTTGTGGCAGGGGGTTCTGGTCCCTTTCTCCATACCTTGGGTCCCCGGGTGGGCCCCAGAGTGCTGGTGTGGTGTGTCTGGTTGTTGGAGGGGGGTCCAGTCCCCAGCTCTGAGCCTTCAGTTCCCAGGCAAGGTCCAGGGTGCTGGTAGTGCACCTGGGCTGGAACTAATTTTTTGTCCTTTGCTTACTTCTAAAATGGGGAAATTCCTGTGGGAACCAGTACTTGAGCTGTGTGGTTTAGCTAAATTGCTGCTTTGCTGCTGTTTCTCTAGGGAAAGCTTTTTGTGCAGCTCAGGGTTTAATGGTTGACCTTATAGGTATTTCCAGTTCTCCAGAGACCTGGTGGATCTGGGTCGTGTAGGAACTCTGATCTAGGCCTGAGTTTTTTCATCAAACTGCACCCCATGTAATTCTGCATTTCCAACCATTCTCCTCTGAGTGGTCCTGTGCTGATTGAGGGGCAGGCCGGCTGTCCTTGCTGTGCCCCAGTGTTCTCCTGGTGGGCCTGTCTCCCCCACCACCCA
Organism: Galeopterus variegatus; assembly: GCF_000696425.1. NCBI lineage: Eukaryota > Metazoa > Chordata > Mammalia > Dermoptera > Cynocephalidae > Galeopterus > Galeopterus variegatus. The sequence goes on along the minus strand of NW_007726416.1, from coordinate 740,933 downwards.
TGCTCCAAATACTTCCCATGGGACAGGCCCTCTGCTGGTCCCTTGTGATGACTCACTGGCCTCTGAACGGCTTCCTTTTTTCAGTTGTTATGGCTCCTCACTTCTGCATGGGTCTGTGGAAACCCTATTAGTAGTCTTGCTGTCCTGGAGGCTGTCAAGGCCCTCTTCTCCCCTGCTGCCTCTGGCTTCCTTTTTTCAGTTGTTATGGCTCCTCACTTCTGCATGGGTCTGTGGGAACCCTATTAGTAGTCTTGCTGTCCTGGAGGCTGTCAAGGCCCTCTTCTCCCCTGCTGCCTCCAAGTAACTCCATCTGAAGGGCACAGTCGCGGCTTTTGCCAGCTCCTGCTCCATGCACTCAGCAGTTCCAGCCTTAAAGTAGCCATGGCATGAAACGCTCAGAGCAGATTTTTCTTTCTCTCATCATGGTTTCTCCCACCTTCATGAACACTGTAGGCCTCTCTTCCTCTTCCCCTGAGCTCCAGCAGCCCCAGCTTGTGATGCTACATTTTTATAGTTGTAAATTGTTTGATTTGTGGTACAGAGTGATGCTGGGAATCATCTATTCTGTCATCTTGACCAGAACCAAGTCTTCTCTTATCTCTTTGAGTTTTCTTAAGATCATTGCTTGGAATTTCTTTTCAGAACTTTCAAGGGTTTCCTGTTCTGTGGGGTCTGGTACTTGATCATTACTGTTTTCCTTTAGTGGTGTCATATCTTCTTGTTTGTAGTTCTAGTATTTTTTTGTTGATGTTTGGTCATCTGGTAGAGCACTTGTTTCTTCTATTACTCTGGAGTTGGCTATGAGGAGAAAGATTTCCTTCTCTATTTGAAGGCCCCATTGGTGACTCTTCTTGTAGTATCAGTGCAGTAAAGTGTGTGTTGGGCTGCCTGTAGGTAGGGTGGCCCTAGCTGCTACTGTGGTGGTGAACCATCTTGCAGTGGCAGTAGGTGTGGCAGTGGCTATGGTAGACACCTTGGCTCCTTCTCAGATGGTGGGTGGGGCTTTCTAGGGCCTGAATCTAGGCCCCTGAAAATGCTAGGGATTGTTCTTGGGACTCTGCTCATCTTGGCTCCTGCTTGGGCTGTGGGTTGAGCTCTCTAGGGCTTGAGTCTGGACCTCTGGTGGCAGATGAGACTCTACTCACCATGTCTCCTGCTTGTGCTGTGGGCAGGGCCCTCTGAGTCTTGAGTCTGGACCTTGAGTGGCACACGGGAGTCCACTCACCTTGACTCCTGCTCGGGCTGTGGTCAAGGTCCTCTGGGTCTTGAGTCTGAGCCCCTAGTGGCACATGGGACTCCTTGGCTCCTGCTCAGGCTGTGTGTGAGGGCCTCCAGGGCTTGAGTCTGGGCTCCCTATGACATGCGGGACTTGGCTTACCATGGCTCCTGATCATGCTGTGGGCAGGGCCCATTAGAGCTTGAGTTTCTGTAGTTTTCTTTTATTGTAGCATTTTGGTCTGGTTTTGTGTTAAGAAAGACTGATATCATGAGTAGGAAAATGTTCTTCTTTTAATTTTGGATGAGATTGTGAAGGATTTGTGCTAATGCTTTTTTAAATGTTTTGTGGAATTCACTAATAAAACCATCTGGGCCTGGGCTTTTCTTTTAGGAAGTTTTAAAATTATTAGTTCAATCCCTTCATGTTCAAATCCCTTTCTATTTAAATTTTCTATTTCTTTTGAGTCAGTTTCAGTAACTTATGTGTTTCCAGGATTTTGTTCATTTTATCTAATTTATCCAATTTGTTGAAATATAACTGTTTGTGGTATGGCCTTATAATTCTTTTTATTTCCAAAAACATGGTCATGATGTCTTGTCTTGTATCTCTGATTTTAGTAATTTGAATCTCCTTCTTCTTTTTTGGTCAGTATAGCTGAAAGCTTGTCAATCTTATTGATTTTCTCAAAAAATCAATTTTTGCTTTTATTAACTTTTCTATAATTCTACAAAAACTCTCCTAGAAACTCAAACAGGAAGAAGTACTTATCAATTTAATTTATGAGGCCAGCAATTATTCTGCTACTGAGCAGTCAAACATATTTCAAGAAAGGAAAATTTCTATCATAAACACAGATGCAAAAATTCTTCAAGATGTTAGCAAATTCTGTGTGTGTGTGTGTATATATATATATACACACAAATACAGTATATAAAAAGATATAAACAGGTATATATATATATATACATATATATATATATATACATATATAGCAAATACAGTATATAAAAAGATAATATAGCATGGCCAGTATATATATATACACACAAATACAGTATATAAAAAGATATAAACAGGTATATATATCTATATCTATATCTATATCTATATCTATATCTATATATATATATATACATATATAGCAAATACAGTATATAAAAAGATAATATAGCATGGCCAGATATGATTTATTCCAGGAGTGAAATGTTGGTTTCACATTGATCAGTGTAATTTACCATATTAGCAGATGAAAATAAAAAATTTCAAAATTTCAATTCCATATTCATTAACTGAAAAACTCAATATTGTTAAAATGTTAATTCTCCCATTTGATCTATAGATTCAACACTATCCCAATAAAACCACAACAGCCTTTTTCTTAGAATAAAGGAGTTATTCTAAAATTTATAGAGAAAGTAAGAACACCTAAAATAGCCAAAACAACTTTGAGAAAGAAGAACAAAGTGGGAGAAGTTATACTACCTGACACCAATAAATTGTTGTAAAGTAATCAAGACAGTACGGGGTTGACTTCATACAGACAAATAGATGAAGGGGACCAAATAGAATGTCCAAAAGCAAGCACACCCACACATATGTTGTTAATTGACTTCTGAGAAAGCTAAAAAGACATTTCAGTGAAGAAAGGTGAAATATTATTTGAAATTCATTTACTTTTTTGGTCTGTTCATAACATTTGCCTATTTTTTATTGGTTGGTTGTTTCTTATTATTGAGCTTTGGAAGTGCTTTATATATTATGTATATAAGGTTTTTATCAGATAATGTGGTTTTCAAATATATTCTCCCAGCATAAGACTTCTCTTTTTATTCTCTTACTGGTGTCTCTTCAAAGCAGAAGTCCTTAATTTTGATGAAGTTCATTTTATTATTTTTTCTTATACTGAGTTATGCTTTTGTGTTGTATCTAAGAAATCATTTCCTGACCCAAGGTCACAAAAATTTTCTCCTATGTTTTATTCTAGAAATTTTATAGTTTTATGTCTTGAATGTACATCTATGATCTGTCTTGAATTAGTTTTGGTCTGTGGCTTGATCTAGTAATCAAAGTTCAATTTTGCATATGGATACCCAAATGTTCCAGCATCATTTGGTGAGACAACTTTCTTCCCTCATGGTACCTCTTGCCAGTTCTGATGCTCATTTCTTTCTGATTGTATGTATTTGGAATGTTTCTGCCATAGGGAACTGGCTAACATTTCCATAGCCACAAGTTTAGTAATTTAGAGGATCTTCTAGTCTTTATAGTAAAGAAAAGAATACCCTTTACTTAAATGTGGTTCATTAGCTAAGATTTGGAGAACTTTTAACAGCATTTTTGAGCCTAATTCACAGTTATAAAGTTCAGTATTCCTATTCTAGAGCTGTAAATGTTTTGTGGAACGTGATTTCAAAATTTTATTATCAGGATAGTGCATATAGCAGGGTGATGCCCACATGAGTATTTATAATCTATGCAGGCAAGAAGACTGCCTTTACCTTGGGACCAAGACAACTACACAATCACCTTCTATTACCTTCTTCTCTCTGAGTTTAAGATGGAATAAAATTGATAATTTTTTACTCTACTAGGTATTTTGCTGCAAAAACTGTTCATCATTCTGCAATATATGTGTGTTTGGCGAATCCCTGAACTTGTTGCTACCTGAGAGCTGCACACGGAAAATTAAACAGCTCTAGTTCCTACCCACTAAGAGATTATAATCAGTAGCTGATATGAGAATAGGCATTAAATTCACTCTGCAGAATTGGAATGTCAAGGTATGAAGTATGAATAACAGAACTTTACCTAGCTGTCTGACAGAAATACAGCTCTTAAAATAATGGCAGATGTCAGTAAAAAATCACCAATTAAATAATTGTAAAATGGGTTACTGTTTTTTATTCTACATTAGTTAAGAGACATTTGAAATTTAAAATAAAGCTTGGAAGATGAGGTAAAGTGAGAAGCAATAAATAAATGATACATGCAGATGGATCTTTTCAAAGAGGTGGAACACTGCTGTTCTTAGTAATATGGTGTTTTTAAGAACAGGGTAAAAAGATTTGTTGAATTCTGAAATTCCACATAGGGATAATTAATATAGCAATAAAAGTTTCTGATACTGTTCACATAGGAATTCCCTGTAAAGCTTTTGTTGTTTTGGAACAGCAGTAATCATACTTTCAAATGAGCTGCATCTAAAGAGACAGAAACAATTAAGTAATGCTAACAGATTATAAATTAGTAAACAAATATGTATAACTCCAGTCAAAACCACTTGTGTGCTAACAATTTGAACTGTGGGGTAAATCAGTTTCTAACATTGTGCATGTTTACTCTGAATATGTTAACAAAAAATGGTTGTCAAGATGTCTAAGCTGTTAAAACAAACAGATTTGTGGTTCAAGGAGCCAAATTTGAGAGTGGAGTGGTAGAGAGCAGATTGTCATAGAGACCACACTGGTGGGCAAACCTTTTAAATTAAAAAATGTGCAGCTGATTAGTCTGATGATGATAAAATACAGTGTTGCACTGAACAGCTGAAAGAAATATACGTGGCTCCAAACATGACAGACAAAAGGCCTACTTCTCGAACTGTGAAAAATGGAAATTCAGTTCTGAAGAGAAGCAGACTTGAATGAGCTTAAACCACTGAGTTGATGATAAAATACAGTGTTGCACTGAACAGCTGAAAGAAATATACGTGGCTCCAAACATGACAGACAAAAGGCCTACTTCTCGAATTGTGAAAAATGGAAATTCAGTTCTGAAGAGAAGCAGACTTGAATGAGCTTAAACCACTGAGTGAGAAAGTGGAAGAAAGAGAAAAAGCAGTTAGTATCTGGAGAAACTTGTTAAATTGAGGCACAGTTAGGTGAGCTTTCAGAACTTCTGACTTAGCACTAGAAAGAGTTAGGATTCAAGTGCCATTAACAGAAGGTGGACAAGGGGGGTGGGTGAGACAGCAGATTCTCGTATTAAGTTGGGAATTGGATTAAATCTCCAAGTTCATCAGGGAGCAGTGACAAAAAAATGTATTTAAGATTTGCTAAACTCTTAGGAAGATAAAATTCTTTGAAAAACAAAAAATGCAAAGGATTTATTTTCTCTCCCATTTCCTCTAAGAAAAGGGTGAGTGTGGCTTATTACGCTTATTATTGTTGTCATTCTCCCTTGGTTTATCCGGCAACAAATTGGTGATAACCCAAGGACTATTAGTTGTGTATTAATATCAAGTTAAACACTGCATTAATCTTCAACAAATTCAATGAATAATAACTTCATATTTGAACAGAACTTTATGATTTGGAAATGATTTTTTACAACGTTATTTCTTTTTCCTTTCAGACGTCAGAGCAGGAATTGGCAAAATATGGCCACATACCAAATCCAGCCACCCACTTATTTTTATAAATTAAGACAAAGCCGTACTTATTCCTTTACTTGTTTTCTATGTTGCTTTTGTGCTGCAAACACAGAGTTAAATAGTTACAGCAGAAACTGTACATCCTGCAAAGACTAAAATATTTATTAACTGGCCTTTTACAGAATAAACTAATTAAGCCCTGCCCTACGGCTCTGTGTTGGTACCCACTTTAAGTCACTTATCTTACTGGCATTTGTTTTATAATGATACTTGTAATATCGTTTTCTAAAGTACAGCAACTTGAAGGCAAGAACTGTATTTGACTGATTTTTTTCACTAAAATACTTTTAAAAGTAGATAAAAAATTAACAGATCAAATTACCTTATTTGATTCTCTTAAAAATCCCATAAGATTAAAGTCCTTATTTTCCAGATCTGGAAATGAAGTGAAAGAAAGAAGTGGATTCCTTTATTCCAACATGTACCTGATTTTAAAATGCTATTCAAATACATTAAAAAGTAAGTATTTTTACTTTGTTTTCAAACATCGCTTAACACAGCATGTTCTTCATGTTTTAAGATAATTTGTTGATGGTATTGTACTTTGCATCTGCAACCAGAGCTTACAAAATCAATGTATAATCAATATTTCATTACCTACTATGTACATGGATACTGTTTCTTTGTTTTATAGCTGCAATAATAGTTTCAAGGCTTTTCTCTGTCTCTATCTATATATCCCCTGGTTAGACTCTTTAGAACAAGTTTCTTGCATGGAGAGCCATTACTAGTAATAATTAGCTATCTGATAATTAGACCATGTAATTAGACTATACCAGCACCAACACAGAAACTATCAGTTCTCAATAAAGCTAATCCTCTCAGCCAGGCCCCATTGAAAATAAACTTTGTCTACAAGTCTAATTTTTCTTCCCACCCTATACCTCATCAGCATCTGTGGGCTCAGGACAACCATACTCAGTGGAAATATGAAAAAAAGAGACCAACTCTATAATCTTGTCCAGAACGTAACAGCACAGGGAATATTTTCTAGTTCATTATATAAGGCTATCATTACCTTAATAAAAAACCTGGAAAAGGCATTATTAGGAAGGAAAATTACAGTCTCATATCTCTCATGACCGTGGAATGCAAAACTTCTCAGCAAAATACTAAATGAAATTCAACAATGAATAAAAAGAACCATACCACAACCAACTGGGGTTTATTTAAGGTATACAAGGCTAGTCATCATTCGAAAATCTATTATGTAATTCATCTCATCAACAGGCTAAAGAAGGAAAATTGTATGATTATATCAATAGATGTAAAAAAATAATTTAACAAAATACAATAAACATTCATAGTAAAAGCTCTTGGAAAACAAGGAATAAAGGGAAATATCCTCACCTTGATAAAAAAAAACTTCTGCAGAAAACGTAAAACTAACATTATATTAATGGTGAGAAATTAGATGCTTTACCTCTAAGATTGGGAACAAGACAAGAATGTCCCCTCTAACCACTGGTATTTACCATCATATTGAAAGTCCTGCCTAGTGAAATCAGATAAGAAAATGAAGGTATATAGATTAGAAAGAAATAGAATTGTCTTTGTTTATAGATGATATGGCTGTCTATATAGAAAATCCAAAAGAAGGGACAAATAAAATAATGTAACTAATAGGTAAATATAGCAAGATTACAGAATACAAGGACAAAATAGAAAAATTGATTTCTTTTCTGTATACAACTGAAATTTGAAGTAAAAAAACAGTAAAATCAGTAAACAACTGAAATTTGAAGTAAAAAAACAAAAAAAAACCCCACAATTTACATGAACATCCCCAAAACGAAATACTCAGGCATAAGTCTTACAAAATATTTACAAGATCTATATAAAGAAAACCATAACTATTAAAGAAATCAAAAAGATTTAAATAAATGATGAGATATCTCATGTTCATGGATAAGAAGACTTATTATTAAGATACTAATTTTTCCAAATTGATTTATAGATTCAATGCACTCCCTATCAAAATCCTAGCAAGTTATTTTGTAGGTATCAACCTACAGATTCAAAAGTTTATACGAAAGGCAAAAGATCCAGAATGGCCAACACAATACTGAGGAACAAAATCAGGAGACTGATACTACCTGGCTTTAGTACTTATTATAAAGCTATAATGATCAATACAGTGTGATATTGGTGAAAGAATTAACAAATACATAAATGGAATGGAATAGAAAGTACAGAAATAGACTCACACAAATATAGTCAAGTGATCTTTGACAAAGAGACCAAGGCAGTCTAATGAAAGGAGGATAGTCTTTTCAACAAATGGTGTTGGAACAACTGGACATCTACACACAAGACAAACAAACAAAAACAGACTAGACTTTTTACAAAAAAAAGCTCAAAATGGATTATAGACCGAAATATAAAGTGCAAATTACCAAATTTCTAGAAGATAACATAAAAGGAAATCTAGATGAATTGGGTTTGGTGATAAGTTTTTAGATATAACTCCAAAAGCATAGTTGATGAAAGATAAAATTGAGAACTATGAAGGAGTCTGTTAAGAGAATGAAAAGACAAGCCACAGGCTGGGTGAAAATATTTTCAAGACACATATTTGATAAAGGATTTGTACCCCAACATATCAAAGAACTTTTAAAAACTCAGCAATAAGAAAGCAAAACTCATAGAAAATGGGCAAAAGATCTGAACAGACATCTCACAAAACAAACAAATGAACAAACAAAAAACCCAAAAAAACTATACAGACGAAAAATAAGCACATGAAAGATGCTTGATATCATATGTTATTAGGAAATTGCAAATTAAAACAATAACAGGATACCATTGCCTACCTATCAGAATGCCCAAAATCCAAAGTACTGACAACACCAAATGCTGATGAGGATATGAAGCAACTCATTGCTGGTGGGAATGCAAAGTGATACAGCCCTTTCAGAAGACAGTCTGGCAGTTTCTTACAAAGTTAAACATAGCCTTATCATATGATCAAGAAATTGTAATCCTTGATTTTTACCCAAATGAGATGAAAACTTATGTTCACGCAAAATACTGCACACCAATATAGTCAGTAGCTTTATTCATAATTGCCAAAAATTGGAAACACCAGGATGTTCTGCAACATGTGAAGAGATAAGCAAACTGTGGTGCGATGGAGTATGATTCAGCAATAAAATGAAATGAGCTATCAAGCTATATTAAAAAATGAAATATTAAATGAATATTGATAAGTGAAAGAAACCAGTCTGAGGAAGCTACATATTGTATGATACCAATTATATATGACTTTCTGCAAAAGGCCTAACAATGGAAACATTAAAAAGATCAATGATTACCAGGAGTTCAGTGGGAAAAAGAGATGGATGAATAGGTTTAGCATAGGGCATACTGTAATAGTGGATACATGACATTACGTATTTGCAAAACTCATAGAAATTTACAACACAAAGAGTGAACCCTAATGTGAACTATGGTCTTTAGTTAATAATATCAAAGTTGGCTCTTCAATTGTACAAATATATCACATTAATGCAAGCTGTTAATGTTAGAGGGGAGGGATATGAGAACTGTCTTTATTTTCTTCATAATTTTTCTGCAAACCTAAAATTGCTGTAAAAAATAAAATTTATTTAAAAAAATAGAGAACAGTTTCTTCTCTAAGGTCAAAGGTCACTTGCACTAATAAAATTAGCCTCCAGTTCTAACTTCCCAAATTCTGTCCTTGACAACTTTGACCTTTCTTTTTATACTGATGCCTTCAGAAATGGATATTTTACTTGATAGCCAGGGGGACTTTCCAGCTCTTTACCACCTGGCCAAACATCAGTCTTGGCCTTGGGCTCTTCTGTCCAAGACTTCTATAATGAATAGTCCTAACGCTTTTGCTACCTCAAACTGATAGCAAATATATAGTCTGTGGTTCTGCCTTTTTGACACTCAGGTTACTAGGTACCCAGAGATGTCACTGAGCATACAGAAAGAATTACTACTGCACAGATACCCAACCCAGAAATAGTGAAGCCTGATGCTTTCTCCTGTATTCAGGACTATGAACAGGTTCTCTTTGGCTCCAGCAAATCTTGAACTTGTGCCTAGCCTGTCTTGGCCCAGCCCTTTGTGCCGCATTGCCTTAGAAGGCAAAGGTTATTCCAGTCAGTCAGGAGTAGGTAAAAGAAAGCCATGCTGTTATCCAAGAGAACCATTTCCACTTCCAGTTCTGCATTAACTACCTGGATTCTCTTGAGCAAGCCACATTTTCTTGTCACCAGCAAATCTTGAACTTGTGCCTAGCCTGTCTTGGCCCAGCCCTTTGTGCCGCATTGCCTTAGAAGGCAAAGGTTATCCAAGAGAACCTTTTCCACTTCCAGTTCTGCATTAACTACCTGGATTCTCTTGAGCAAGCCACATTTTCTTGTCTAAATTTCAATTTGCAAGATACCTTTCAACAGCTTTTTCCCCTTTATCTAGCAACACTTAAGGGTTCATCATTTTCTTAAGCATTTACCGTTTGCTCAAATACAACTCCTTATTCTGGCCTGCTCTGATGAGCTTTCTTTTACAGCTTCTTGTCATCCAGCCATTTCACAGACCTGCTCCAGCGAAGTTCAGGTAAAATGAGGATCACTCCAGTGCTGATGTAGGTACCAGTTCAGCCTTCATGGAAAGCCTGCCTGCCCATTTGGTGCTAAGTGTGACTTCAATTCCAATATATTTGTACGTCACATCCTTTAGAAAGATTTTAAGTCAGCTTCCAAAATGACAAGTATAATATAAAATAGTTAATAAAATACAAATAAGAGAATAAGGAAACACAGCTAAGAGGAGAAAACAAATGTACCAATAAGAAAGCTCAAATGGTTTCTGGGATTGAGCATAAATATCACTTAAGCTTCCCCGTATCCAAGTCAAGGAAGGAATTGTGCCCAAGAGCAGAAAGCACAAAATTTCCTTAGGGAAAACAAAGCATTTTCTAGTCCCAAACTTTGAAAGAAATGTCTGATGTTAGGGTATGATACAGCAGACATTCGATGGTGCCATTTACAACATCCTCCACCATTGCTTCGAAGTAAATGCAAAAAGTTATGCAGCTGTTTGTCTATGTCTATCTTTAAAAAGTTAAAAACATAGAAATTCATTTAATGTTGTTTTGAAAAAGTACTAATGATTTGCCTTTCTTATTCTCTCAATTAGGTCAAGAACAGGTTGTGGAAAACCTAGAAATAGTAAAAGATGATATAGGACTTGAATTATCTTACAGATATTTGAGTCTGTAAATGGCTGTTAAAATCATCCAAGGTCATACTTCCCAGAAAATAGTCCCGGGTCATGGTAACTTGTGATAACTTAGAAGTGATCCAAGTACTTTGAATCATAATATAACAGGAGATATAATTAGTATTGTATTATTCTTATTAGACATTTTAAGTCTTTATTCTCATTCATTAGGAAGTCTATTTTACCTCTATGTGTGATTGTGGTCCACGAGGGGATTATCAGATAAAACTAGCTTTTTCTTCAGGAAATGACTTTGCAAATATTTTAGCTCTTAAATCAGTGTTTGGTTTAGATTGTTATCAATAATGGCAAATGAATACTATAATGAGTGTCTATTTTGCATGGATCCATGAGTTGTACACTGAGAATACAAAAAATGGAGAATCTGTCTTAACAGTAGGGTTTACAACTTAGTTTAGTTGAAAGGATGCATACCCATAAGATAAAAAGACAATGGAAAATATATTAAATATATAGTTTAAATGTCGAATAAGTGGTCATCACAAGTTTATGGTACTTGAAAACAATGATTATGCTACACACCTATGATTAAAGCTTACTTTTAATGCTACAAAAGATATAGCTATTACTTATTGTGTAAGAATATAGGCAAAGGAGTGGGCAGCTCAGTTCTCCTGATTGGTGCCTGGGGCAGCTCCCTGTGTCCCTTTGCCCCACTCAGTCACCTCACAGGGGGCATCAGGTAGTAACAGCTCACTGGAGGGGGGTCCTACTGAGTATGAGAGCTACATCCCTCTGGAATGCTGCCTGCTTTCATTCACTCCTTCTGGAATCCTATTATACCCAACTCTTTATAACTTAATATCAATAATCCTTATACTATGTATAACAAAAAATATCTGTAAAGAGAGATGCAAAAATTCATTAGATTTATGTGTAACCAGCTCTCTGACTTGATGCCTTCTTAGAAATTAATTTTAAGGCAGCTCCTAATTTCCCAGTGGAGTGAAAAAGACAATGATTTATACAGAAATGAAGACAAAGGAACAATCCTAGAGGGTCATGAGAGCTGAGCAAAGCTTATAAAGGAACTTTAGTTAGGCTTCCAAGGAAGGAAGAGATTTCAGTAAGCAGGGAGGAGGGGCCACTACAAATTTGATGAAGCTGTAGAACTATAACTTCCAGAAGAACATTGGCTTTCTTCATTCACTTTCCTTACTTTCATTGAGGGAGCTGAAAATTCTGTACTGGAATCATCTAGTTCATCTCAGGCTTTCCTTTCACCAAACCATGATGGGTGACAATTTGTATCCCCTTCATTGCCCCTTGCCAAGCCCTGGGAATGACAAGGAGATGTGAGTGACCCGAAGTGGTTAGTGTTTTCGTCAGAATCCTGTATTCTCCGCATGTTGACAGCCATAAACTTCATTGGCATGGTTTTTGCCTCCTCTGGCAGACGACAAGTTTTCACGTGAAGAACAGAGGAAGACTTCCCCATAAAAACCAAGACTAAGTTTTGTATTAACCTATGCATGAAAGGTAGGCTTCCTGACATAAGAACATCAAATTTCATCTTCTATGGTATTCTTCAAGCAGCTGCAGTCTATGCAGTCTAGCCTTCTAGGGTATGCCCTTCAGGAGCAGTATTCATCAGCATATACATGGAAATAAATTCAGGGAATCTTGAGAAAGTCATAAAGTTTGGAAGAAATCATAAGAATTCCAATCACCTATTGCTGGCAATAGCCATGTTGCTTGCACTTGAAGCAAGAATTGAAGCTTTAATCTGTTTCAATATGCAGCCTAACTGTATCTATCTGCTTTATTTTCTATGCTCCATTTGGAAAATTCAACATATTAGACATGGGGGTTTTATAGCCAGGAGGAAAGGAGAACCATGCTTGGGTAATACACTTACAGAAAATTGAGCACTAGTTTCAGGAAAGTATCCAGAAAAGCACAGAGTGTGGGAAGAAACCAGAAGTTAAGGTTGTAGCTTTTGGAGACCTGGCTTGGAATCGTCCTCTATTACCCACCGACTCTGTGATCTTGCATACTTGTGACTAGTATTAGGCCCTCACGAAACAGATAACCTTAGAATCTTAGGGAATTTCTCACAGTTTCTAAATTTTCTTGGATGTCTGCACCTGTTCTAGATATAATTGCAGAAATGGCTAATCTTTGTTGTCTTTCACAAATTCCTCTAGACCTTTAAGAACGTTTTCTCCAATAGAGCATAACTGAAAAGGTTTAAGTTGTGACAATTCTTTTTTTTTTTTGTCTTTTTCCGTGTCCGGCAATGGATCGCAACCCTCAGTGTTGCCCTCGTACCGGACCGGGGACTGGCAACGGGATCGCAACCCTCGGCGCAACCCTCCAGCCAGTGAGCAGGAACCGGTCCGTATGTGGGATCCAAACCCTCGGGCGGGAGCGCCGCCGCGCTTCCCAAGTGGCACACTATCCAGTGCGCCACCGGGCCTATTAAGCATAGTGACTACACAATGTTCAATAAATGCTTTTCGACTGACTTAAATATACAGATTGGTTAATGGGATTTAGAAAATGTTGTGAACAAAATTTACCATATAAAATTAGAGTGCTATTTTTATCAAATAACTGAATGCTGGCTGTATGTGAAGCATCTCACTAGTCCTCTCACTGAAAGAAAAATAAAATAAGAAATGACCCCTTCTCTGTAGGAGCTTAACATCTAGAGGTGTATGCAGATATGTATACTGATAATCAAAGTGAAGTCAGTTAATGGCTGAGCAGAGGTTGAGTAACAAGCTAGTCAACTAGAGATTCTTCCAGGATGTTGCTATCCTGACCTCAGGGTGGGCCCATAGTTTCCAGGAAAACCTACTGACAGATTCCTGGCCCTCTATTCTCAATTCTACCAAACCCATAAGTAGTAATAATTTGTAATGATGTCATACAGTCAAATACCAGTCTCATCCTTTATTATGAAACTGAGGAAGAACTGTTTGAGAATTAGAATTAGTAGCTGGGTTTTTTTCTTATTTTTTTGAATTAAAAAAAATTTTTTTTTCACTGTACATGTTCATGGGGTACAGTTTTTTCAATACATGCGCATATTGTAATGATCAAATCAGAATAGTTAGCATATCTATCACCTAAACATTTATCATTTCTTTGTGGTTATAACATTCAAGATCCTCTTTTCTGGTTAACTTGAAATAACAATACAATATTACTAGCTATTGTCACTCTAGAACACCAGAATTTATTCTTCCTATCTAATTGTAACTTTGTAAATTTGCACCAGTCTACCAACCTTTCCCCGGCCTTCCCTTACCCCTCCCGTTCTCTGTCTCTGGTAACTACTATTCTTCGTTCTATTTCTCTCTCTTCAATTTGTTTTTCTTAATTGACCCATGGTAATTGTATTTTTAGAGTACAATATGATATTTGGATGCATTCATACTGTGTGCAATGATCATATCAGGGTGCTTAATATATTCGTTACCTAGAACATTTGTCACTTCTTTGTGTTAGGAACATTCAACATCGTCTTCACCAACTATTCAGAGATACACAGAACTTTGTTGTTAACTGTCCTCTCCCTACATTACTATAGAATACTAGATCCTATTCTTCCTATTGCTCTACTATTTTTGCATCCACTGATCACCCTCTGCCCATTTCCTCTCCCCCTTTCCTCCATCAGTCTCCAGTAACCAGTATTCTATTCTCTTGAATCAGTAACTGTTTTGCCAATGACTCTCAGTCACTGTTTTTTCCAATAAGCCATGTATTTAAATCGGTTAATCACGAAGCACAGCAGGGATCCTGGGAGTGCTGTAAGATTATTTTACACAAGTTTATGGTGTTCTTGCCAGGTTTGCAATGAAAAGTGACTTGGTGATGTACAAATTTGAATTTGTTTGCTGTGACATTTAGTTCAACAGTATCAATTAATTGGTTAAGAAAACCTTGCTTATCTTCCAGAAGAGGTGAATACTTGAAAGACAAATTCCTTAACACAGGGTTTACTTAGAGCTGATCTCTATCTCCTCCTATTACTTTTAATGGACTTGTAGCTTACTTAGACCTACTTAAACTTTTTTTGTAAGAATAAGATCTGAATGAACTTTTTATCCGTTCTGTGGCAGAAGGACACTAGGGAACTACTAAAATTACATTAAAAAGTAAACTTCAATCATGTGGTATCTGATATATCCATTTCTATGTATAGTAACTAGAGGTTACTAATATTTGAGAAAATTGATAAAGAAGAAAAAGTCAGTGAATTGCCTCAAAAGAGGGTTTCGGGACTTAAATGTTTGAGCTAGAAATTCTTAAATAAAATTATTTTGTATTACAAAATGTAAGTTTAAGTTGTAATTATGCACTAATATTTTGAACAAAGATTGAATGAAATACTGTCTTTTTTCACAAAATTCTAAAGTCATATGACTCCATAATTTTCACTACACACAAAAAATTATTTTTGAGAAAATATTCAAAAATATCACCAGTTTTCTCAAAATCTTTATAAACTGTTTGATAAGCAAATTATTTTTCACTCATTCACAAAATTCTAAAGTCATATGACTCCATAATTTTCACTACACACAAAAAATTATTTTTGAGAAAATATTCAAATATATCACCAGTTTTCTCAAAATCTTTATAAACTGTTTGATAAGCAAATTATTTTTCACTCATTGGTGCAATTGATTTGCATTGAATTTTCTGATGTTCTTCATCAGATAGATAAGGAAAAGCTTTGTGGGCAAGGGTAGATGCTGGTGTAGAAAGGGTTATTTCAGTGAAAAATTGTTTTATAAATTACATCATTATTAAAAGAAATTCTCTTAAAGTAACTTTTGCTTCTTTATGCAATTTGCATAGCTGGAGGAACTAAAATAGGAGTGATGAATATTAGAATGATAAGGATGCCTGTATAATCACTTCCCATAGCAGTTGCTGTAGTACACCTACAAGATCCCCCTTCTGAACTGAGACATTCATTCCCTCAACTTTTGGTGTTGTTACCCACTGACAGCTCACAGCTGAGCCCCTTCCCAGAAATGGCCCACTACTGAAGGGACACATTATGTCCCTCCCTGGGGTTAGCCCACATTTAATGACTAGTTAATGCAGAAGGACAAAAGTCCAGGAAACTTACTTCCATTGGGGTCCATTCTGAAGAGCCAATTCCATATTCAAATTGATTGAGATGTTTATTGTAACTTCATTACAATTCAGATTTTCCCTCTACTCAATCACTCCCCTCTCTCTTTCAGAGGTGTTGTTTCAATGAGCGCTACTTAATATGCCTCTGAATGCAATTCTCCATCTCAGAGACTGTTTCAAGGGAACCCAGGAAAACTGTTGGTGCCCCAAGTGATACTATGAAGGAAAACCTAAAATAAGAGTTTGGAGTTGACCACCTACATCAGGCTGGCAAGGAAGAAGTATCAGTAGTTGTAAGTGTAATACTAGCAGCCCTTGGCACGAAAGGGAAATAATTCTTAACAGAGTCACTGGTGTGAATGAAATTTGATTTTACAGGAATGGAATACATTGGCAGTAGGAATATCTCAGTTGTTTTAGAGAGTTAGCAATTATTAGGATTTTTAATATGTGGTCTATTAATGCAATGGAGAAAGACATGAAAGACTGTGGGCAAATAATCACTGATTTAAAATAAAGTGTGAAAGCACAGGGTCTCCTTAGCTAAAAATCAGGCTTGTTAATATTTATTTATAAGTACTTATTTATTAATAAGATTTTCTTCTGTGTGTGTGCACTCCTGGTGCCTCTTTGTGTGTCCAAGTTTCCGCTTCTTATAAGGACACCTATCAGATGGGATTNAGGTACTGGGGTTAGGGATTGAGCATTTGATTTGAATGCGAGGGACATAATTTGCACATAATACTATGTAAAGTGAAAAACTCATTCTCTAATTATATTTCAGGGAGGGGCCCAGAGGACACACCTTTACCAAAATGATAATGGATGTGCTGGTTAAAAGGGCACCTATATCACAGAGGAGCTCAGTGGTAGCCATGTGTGACAGAGCAGAGTCAGAATTCAATGGTAAGCTTCCACCCCCTAAGTTATCCCCTGATCTTGCACTATTGTTTCTTTCTTAGATCATATCTGTGCCCATGTGGTGGGACCCTTATAACTAGCTGGCGATGGAAGAAAATGACTAGACAGATAGGAGCTGCTGCTACACCTAGCCCCTGCTCACGGATATTTCTGAAAGACAGTGGTGAGGGTAAACCTTCACCTGATTATCCACTCTCCTGGAAAGAGAAATATCCTGAGGTAAGAATACATGTGGACTCATGCGGTAGTAACAAATAGCATGGCTGACTGGACACAGACCTGGAAGGAGAAAGATGGGAATATTACGTATAAGGAAGA
>NW_007726416.1:721344-722782 GCF_000696425.1 Galeopterus variegatus | reverse complement strand
CCTGCTCACGGATATTTCTGAAAGACAGTGGTGAGGGTAAACCTTCACCTGATTATCCACTTTCCTGGAAAGAGAAATATCCTGAGGTAAGAATACATGTGGACTCATGCGGTAGTAACAAATAGCATGGCTGACTGGACACAGACCTGGAAGGAGAAAGATGGGAATATTACGTATAAGGAAGAAAAGACCTCACCTCCCATCACTCTCAGTGACCCACTTGAAAGACTTCATTTTTCTCATCCCCACAATTCTATGCTGAGAGGAACCGAGATCCTGGTTCCAAGGATGGCATCACTTCTACCACAGAACTGGCAAAAGTCCCCTTAAGTGTTAGCTACTTTGCCACCCAGTTACTTTAAGCTCCTTGTGCCAAGAAGCCAGCAGGCAGAAAAGGAATCACCTTCCTAGCAGAGATGGGAAGGTTATGTTTGCACCAAGGTGATTTATACTCTTCTGCACAATTTTAATGTTAAATGGACAAGTACAACAGCAATAGACTGAGAAGGGCATGAAGACCTGTGCTCAGGTCCCTGAGGCTAGGGGCCAGAGACATATCACCTGGTTAGTCAGTAAGATCAGAAGAATTGCTAGCCAAGGGCAAAGGGAATCTAGAATGAGTACAAGAGAAGGGAGATGGTTAATAATACTTGTAGTCCCCAAACCAGCTGCTGTGACAGGAACTGTACATTTTTTTTTTTTTTTTAAATTTTCTCCAGAAAAAGAGACCAACCAGAATCCTGGAGGAGCTGTTTCTAGACTGGTTGAACAGACATGAAGCAAGAGCATATGAACAACACAAAGAGTTAACTGTTGTCAAAGCTGTGGTGTATGCCACCCAGGACCCCACTCAAAAATTGCTAAGGCTAAATAGAGCTGCCTTGACCAGATTATGCCTCTTTGCAGGAGCAGCTTGTATTCATAGACTAATATGAAAGTCCAAAGACCCCCAGTTCCCTTACCTCCATTGAAGGCAATCTGAGGTGTTTCTGAAGAGCCTTCACAGCTTCACAGAGTCCCCTGAAATGGCTGTGTTCTTGGTCGCCACTGCGTGGCAGCTCAGTGTTTTCCTCTGCCTAATCCTGTTGCCTTTGCTCCGTTACAGATGTTGTTTCAGAAAGCACTTCCCGGTACATCCGTGCACACAAATCTCCATCTCAGCGTCTGTTTAAAACTCTAAAACATTACTAATCCCACCACTATTACCACCATCACCACAACCACTACCACTGCTACTACTAAACGCTTACAAATTATAGAAATATGATATTTATTTGGGAAATTAAAAATTCTCGGTCATATGGGTTTCTCTTTTTTTGAATGTATGCTCGCATTACTTAATAGTAACACCTAATGTTTATTGAATGCTAAAGATATGCCAGCAAGGACTTTGCATACGTCAAGTCATATAATCCTTATAGCTCCATAAAGGGGTTCT
>NW_007726416.1:717557-720401 GCF_000696425.1 Galeopterus variegatus | reverse complement strand
CTAAATGTACCTTAGATTTGTAGCTCTGTGTTTCTAGCCTGTAAACCTATGCAGAACCACGTCACATCTTTTCGAGCATATTTGGTACATTTGCCAATGAAATATCAAATGGGAGGGGTAGATACACATTATCAGTGGACTGTTTTCATTTTTAACATTTTCTTTGGCTGTATTTTCTGCTTTTCTTTCCACATCTTTTCGAGCATATTTGGTACATTTGCCAATGAAATATCAAATGGGAGGGGTATACTCATTATCAGTGGACTGTTTTCATTTTTAACATTTTCTTTGGCTGTATTTTCTGCTTTTCTTTTCAACTAATGGAAATGTCAACTGCTGGCCAGTGGCATACACATAGAATATTTCTAGCATGTATTTTCTCACAAACATATTTTCTGCCTTATTACTAGGTAATGCTATGAACCTACTATAACCTGAATTCTTGCAAAGTGTATGGAGGAGAGTAGCAAAAGCTGAGAGTGTCGCAGCCATAATATATCAAAAACAAGAGAAGAGGAAGATCGTCTCCACTCTGACCAATTTGCAGTTGAATCTTTTCTTCCATACCAGCTGACTTTGGAACAATAGATTGAACCCCAGCCTTGGATTCTAAATCTTTGTGGGGTCTATTGTAAAAATGCTTTCTACCGTCATAGGTTCTGATAGCTGTCCTCCCTCCTGGAATGCATCACAGCCTGATAGCACTCCGAGCTTTTAGCTTGTTAGTGCAAATCAACTTTTATTGCCTGCATCTGAGAGAAAAGGACAGTGAAATTGCACGTCCATACATTATTTTGGCTATTTGTAAAAGGCTAAAGAAGAATGAATGTGAGAATGGCAGCATTTTCCTAAGGCTTAAGAAATTATTTTGAAACACGCATGCACGCACACAGACACACACACAGGCATACACACCAGCTGCTAGTGGTTTGTGATAGCACACCAAAGACAAACTGAATGTTAGCTAAGTGATTTACTGTCAACATGGGATGGCATTTTGACATGCACAGTTTTTATGTTTTTCCATTTTCTGTATGAAATTTGTGGAACTTTTAAAGCTGTTTGACTCCAGAAGCCTGCTTAGCTGCTCTGACAGCTCAAACCCTGCAGACAGTAAGTGGCAAGGGGTGGTAAAGAATTACCAATAAATTGGGAGTTGAGAAGCAAGAGTGATGAGCAAGGCAAGTGTTGATATTAGAAACTTTGATTTGGGGGTTTATAAAGGTAACTGAATGTGACATTCAGTCATCTGGATTCTGAAATGGGTGAGTGAAAGGATTATAGATGATAGCTTTTAGTGAAGGGCAAAATCTTTTAAATCTTTTATGGCTGAAGTTTCAAGGCAAAGTCAAAACTAGATTAGAAGATAATCAATACTCTGAGACTTACCAGGAGGTTTAGAACATTTTTACTCGGAATGCCTATCTTAAAAATGGCTTTGGAAAACAGTCTCAAGTAGAACCAGTAAAAGGGACATTTTTTAAGTGATAGAAAAATACAGCTTAAAACAAAAAAAGGGTATGTGTTATAAGCATCTCATCTGTCCATATAATGCATAGCCAAAATGGTTATCTGTATATAATTATGGTATTTCTGATGCGCACATATGCAAAACTTCCATTGAATAAATTTGTCTTTACTAGCTTTCCTCACACAAATTAGAGTATTTAGGCCATTAGAGGATATACAAAGCTGACTGCTTCCTTCTAGTCTAGGGTCTTGATGATATATTCTTGAGGCTATGGCTGCAGCAAATTGGCAAGTGTCGTTCTTATAGTTGAGCCTTTAAGAGATTTTTGCAAAGGATGTTTTTGAATTAATTCTGCTATATGCAAAAACTTGTCTTAGGTTTTCATCTGAAAATTGTGAGTGAACCTATTGTTATATCTAAAATGCCATGCAATACCCTATTTGTTCGATGACATGTATGGAGCATCTATCAGATGCTAGGAAAACTTAATGCATAAAAGCTTCTTACAGCTTCCTTCAGCTTGCTAGACATTTCTTTTCTCTCCTCAAAATTTCTGCCTCATACCTGTCCACATCCGAGGCCATGATTTTGCATCATACCTAAATGATAAAATCTAAATACCCTAGTTTCCCACGACAAACTATGCAAAGCTCCTTCATCTGTATCCATTCTTCTCTCATTTCTTGTTATTGAAGAAATGTCCTCCATCAGTGAAAGGTCAAACTCCCCACCTGTTCTAGCCTTCTCACAGCTTTTCAATTCTTTCTTAATTGCACCATCGAACTCTGCCTCTGCCTTACCTTTCCCAGTAGCAACAAATGTGCCTGCCTTCACTATTCAAGAAGAATCCCTTCAGTCTCATATTCCCCTCCAAATATTGCTCCCTTTTTCTATTTCCCCTTTACCATATAACTTTTCAAGTGTTGTTTATTCCTGCTGTCTCCACTTTCTCACGTCACGTTTACTCCTCATTCCACTCCCGTCTAGACTATCTCTTTCCTGCCCATTCCTCTATGAGGCTATGTATTCCAAAGTTGCCAGTGATTTTTCTGCTGTTAAGAGTGAGGCTTCTTTTCTGTTCTAATTTCATCTGCCTTTCAGCAATTTTCAGCGAGGTAGGCCATACCCTTTTTGAAATACCGTTTTCCTTTGGCTTACAGGATATTACTCTTTTCTTGTTTTTCTGTGACTTTTTTGACCTCAGCTGCCATGATTTTTAGTTTTAGTTTTGTTTTGTTTTTTTGTCTTGCTTTGTTTTGTTTTCCTGATGACTCCAGAGTTTGATCCCAGGCTCTCTACACTTCTCTCAATCGCCTTTTTTCATCAATGACCTCACCCATTCCTATGGCTTTGAATGTCACATTTTATTTCCA
>NW_007726416.1:710870-716838 GCF_000696425.1 Galeopterus variegatus | reverse complement strand
GCCTTTTTTCATCAATGACCTCACCCATTCCTATGGCTTTGAATGTCACATTTTATTTCCAGTCCAAACTTTTTTCCTCAGCTCTGAACTCAATTATCCGCATGCAACTTGACATCTCCAGTTGAAAGGTTCACAGTCATCTGAACCTAAACAGGTAGAAATGGGATTCCTTGATTGCCAACTATCTTCCCCGTTCCAACACTTTCACACTAATTTTTTTCCTACACCTCTCACCTTCCCACCAAATGGCACCATCTATCCAGTTGTTCCAGCCAGAAGGCTAGGAATCACTCCTGACGTCTCCCTCTGCATCATTCCCCACAGCCATCTGTCAGCAAATACTGACACTTCTTCCAAAGTGTATTTTAAATCCATTTGTCTATCTTGATCACTATTCTTACTACCCCTAGTCAATTTTCTATCACCTCTTGCCTGGACCAATGCAATTTTCCCCACTGTACCTCCCTGCCTAGAATTTTGCCCTTCTACAAGTCATTCTTCCCACAACCACCAGATGAAGTGTGTTAAGAATGCATTACTTCCTATCACTTCCCTGCCTATAAATGCATGAATGACTTTTCATTGTGCTTGAATAAAATCCAAATCCTTTACATTGCTGGAGCTGTGTCTATCTGCAATATTTTTTGTCCCCAATCTTTGTTCTTTGGACCTGGGCAGATGTCACTTCCTCAGAGAAGGCTTCCCTCACTACCTAGACAGATTTGTAGGTATCGGGGTTTTCTTTATCTCTCTCATGGCACCCACTTCAATAGTTTGTTTGTTTTGTCCCAAATAGTCAATGCTGAGTTCCTGAGAGCAGGGACCATGATTGCTTTACACATTAATACATTATCCAGTGCCTACTTTTTCATCCGAAACATTTAAAAGTTCAATAACTGTATTTCAATGAAGGAAGAAAGGAAGGGAGGGAGGGAGAAAGAAAGGAAGAAATATGATTTATAGTAAATTTACCAGCACTTGGTCCAAATCACTCAGTTTTAAAATTGGAAATACCTTGGACTCAGCAAGTTATTTGCTCTGATGACATGCTGAAGGAATGGCTGGATGTAGTTCACGTCCCTCGTGTTTCAGTCCACAGTTCCTTCAATTATAACATATAGTCACCCTATATATCTATTAATTTTAAATCCACTTAATCAGTTTAATTTACCAAAATGGTCATTCAATTGCCTTCCCTAGAGAAACCTGAATTTCACATGCAATTTCACTTTTAAGCAAACTGTAAGCACTGTTACACTTACTTTTAAAAACAGACTTCATTAAGCAATGAATCTTTGTACTTCGTTTTCAGTTATAAGAGCTCATCAAATGTTAAACATGATGAAAGCTTTGTAAACTGCACATTTTTCTGGATTCTATCTTTCCTTAGCAGTTGAGTTATTTATATGATGCCTTTACTGACAGTATAAGTCTAAGGTTGACTAAACTGAATCACAAGCTTTTAGACATGTTAACAGTCAGCCCCTTCGGGCAACTGAATATTATTAAATATTATTAGGTGTTAGAGGCATCTCATACTAAATGAAATTAAATGAAAGTTCTCAGATGAGATTTGGATTTCAGTGTGTGGTATGCACCCAACCAAATTTGGACAAACTGAGCCAAAAGCCCGAGCCAGAAGCAAACCAGTGTTGGCCTAGTGAGGATCAGGAGGGACCTCATGAGAATTATAATATTCCTTCCACTTTTTTGCCCTTTTCATTTGTTTTTTTGGTCATCAAGAGACCATGTTGATATGTGACTATTTCCATTAAATCAGAATTTTTTCCTCTTGTGATTCTGATGGTCAATATCTATGCAATCAATTGAATTGGACACTCAGTCAATATGACTTGGCAATGGAGAAGTCACTATTTATCCGATTCACATTTCTAAATGCATACTTTACCATAAAATATGATACGGCTTAAATTGGTTTTATTTTGGCAATTGCTTGCCTTAACTCAGTATGTTTATATGAGAAAAATTAAACATTTGCTAAAATAACACATGTGCAATGTTTAATAGGGAGCAAGGCAAAAAAACACTAAGAGATTCTAATGTAGAACTCCACTTGTTGCATGCCTTGTAAGCACTTCTGTATCAGAACTTTCAGCTTTCCATCTAGGCTGTATAAGTTCCCTAAAGCAGTGCTGTAAATTGCATTATTGTCAAAAATATTCACTGCCCCTCACTTCTCGATCTTTTTGACAGAAGGATTATTCTTCCTATCCCATTGAAAATTGGCTTGTAGCTGTGACTTAATTTTGCTAATGAAATGTGAGTCAATGTAACACTTGCCACTCCCAGACAGAAACTTTAAAAGCCAGCACGATTCCATCATTTCTATTTTCCTACTACAAGACCAGGGTGAGTGGGCAGGGGCTACTTCTTCAGCCTAAATTGCAAAATGAAGACTAACATGCAGCAGAGTCAAACTCAACCTTCAGATAAGCCTTTGTCACTGTAAGCACGTAAGATTTTTGGTGGTTCTTTGTCACTGGAGTGAAACCTATCCTTAGCTGACTAGTATAAACTATGTCTATGTAACCACTTCTAAAACCTCAAATCCTGGCAGAATGTATAGTTTAAAGAAGATAATAATGGTTTGAATGAACAAATGAATGAGAAACAAAAACACTCAAAATGCATTTCTGTTAATTACAGTATCTTATTTCTTTACAAGCCACTACCAGTACAGAGAAATAATGCAATCTACTCACTAAGACAAAGAATTCAGCTCCGAAGTAGAGATCTGTTTAAGAGTAAGCTGTTACTAGCATGGTACTGTAAGAAAACTAGCAGCAATTTTGACACTTGGAGATCTGAGATTTCAGGGTTTTAAGGATAGCAAAATGTTCAAGAATATAAATTATAAGTACTGCTGAATAAAGATCCCTGTTCTTGCAGATTAAATAGTAATCTCTGTCTCTTAATTTTTCCTGCCTGGGGAGCTTTGATAATATAAATGATGTTGTGCTGCCAGTGCTTATCAGACATGACCACACATTTCCTAAGGGGAACACCCATTAGGCAACCCTACTGCCTGTGGAAGTTATATTCAATGTGGCCTTAATTAGTCCTGTACTTAATTTTGGTAAGCTCTTTAGTATTTTTATTTCTCCCCAATTCGAATATGTTAAACTCTCTATATTTCACAATCTATCACAAGCAGCATCCCGAGGAACGTCTTTGCTCCATGATCTTTGCAACTCCCTTTGTTATCTCCATAGGATTAAATATTGGCCTGAGTCTTGCCTATTTCACCTAGGTGTCCTATGGGGAGCAACCACGTATACTCCAACCATGTATGATGCAGACATTTAAGTCTGGACTTAAATAGCACAGGATAAGGAAAACAATCTGGCAATCATGTAGTGAAGTTCATCAAATGTACACATATGTCTGGATCTAAGTTGGATTGTCTACAATATTTGCCACTGCAGGTTTTACTCATGGTTATAGATTGGCAACCATCAACTAAGAGCACTCTAATTATAACCAAACATGGTACTAGGGAGAAGAAATCCATCTTTTGGTTGTCTCTGACAGATGGATCAGGAGCAGAGTTAACCACAAGGAAAACTTTCTCTCCACTCCTGCCTTTCATCTCTAACAACACTTGGTTGGAACAAAAGTTGGACTGAGGCAAGATAAAAGTGAAGGTACTTCTCCAGTTATAGAGTAATGTGAGTTACTGTTCTAGACAGGAGAATATGCCTCTGGTTTTTATTAGTTTAAAAAAATTTAAGAAAAAGAACAAAGTCAGTCTGGCTTCAGATAATTCTGAAGATCTAGTTACCAAATTAATCACTTGAATTCAAAGTATCTCATTTGGGGAAGTTTGACAATAACATGGAGGCTCAATGCCTGTGCCTTTGCCTTCTAACAAAGCACAGTGAAGACCTTTTTTGGTACTTTTCCTTTCACTGCATTCCGCTCATGATTGAAAGCAAGTAATTTATTATGAATGATGCCTTCAAGGTAGAGTGAGATTGCTACTTGCTTTTACAGCTGGTAATGGAAAAACTGCAGACATGGTGGGTAATAACTTACCTCATTAATTTTCTCAGACATGTTTTAGGCAATAAACACCTGATGTGAACCTTTGGGTGTACAAAAACACCTTGGCCTTCAGTGGAACATATCTGCTCCCATAATACCCCAACCCTTTGCAATTTTCCTATTTCTTGTCTAGTGAATTAGGACATTCTAAGTATGGCTTTACCTTCTATGGGAAAATATATACATGCCACTTTGCCTTGTTCTCATCATGGAATTACATATAATGAGAAAAATGCATCCATGTGGTTTGTGAACAGAACACAAAGGTAATTTCAGAACATTTGTCTGTAATTGGAGGGCCCCTGCCTATGAAGATACAAAGACTGGGTGACCCTGCAGACCCTTGTTTTGAAAGAGTAACTAAAGTGCTTACATTCAGCCACTGTCAATATGTGAAAGTTTGCTCTGCTGGGTGGTTTGGAGAATAGCAATAATGATGATAATGACAATGATGATCATAATGAAAGTTGGAGTATTTTTGGAAAACAATGTTCTGTCTCACTCAAAGCCAACAAAACAGGGACAGAAGGGGAGCCTGCTGGGCATAGAAACTGTTTACAAAGAGTCGCTGCTCCTACTTGCCCCTTTCAGCCAACCCAAGGACTGTGACTGAGCTCCCTCAAACACTTCTTCAATATCCATGGAGCACAAAATATTTATTTTTATCAAAAGCAAAGAAAAGCAAATCAATCAAGACTTTCCTAGTACTAGCACCATCTTGAATGTAGAGAAACTTCATTATCAGGGATGCTCCCACCCAGTCATCTCCTGGACTGGTTTCCCTACCAGGAGAGGAGTAGCTTCAGATGGTTCTTTTCCTGGTTTCTCAAGGATGCTTCAATCCTTCCTCTATCCTCGGTGCTGAAAAGTCTGCTTATTGCTGAGAAGACAGTTCTTTTTTTTTTTTTTTGTCCTTTTTGAGACCGGCCGCACCGTGCTCAGCCAGTGAGCACTGTGAGCGCACCGGTCATCCCTATATAGGATCCGAACCCGCGGCAGGAGCGCTGCTGCGCTCCCAGCGCCGCACTCTCCCGAGTGCGCCACGGGCTCGCCCGAGAAGACAGTTCTATATTCAGAGCAGGTAATGGGATGTATTCAGACACAATAAGATGCCTCAAGTCAACACTGAACATCAAATTAGGAAAGTAGAAAATAATTTGTACATTGTCAGGTTTAGGTAGGAAAATGGATTTATGCCTCACACAAAGAGTTTAAAGAAATTGTCAAGTTAATCTTTTTTGGCCTTCCACATTCCTCTTTTCTGCTTTTTCTTTGAAAAGTTATATTCTTCCTTCATACTTTCCTACTATATTTTTCTAGGAACACTATCCTGTCAGTCAGATTTTAGTATAAATAATAAAATTCAGGACAGTGGTATGATTAATATAGCTATGTTGGCAAGGATTCAAGCTACAAGACAGGATAGTACCATCAACGAAAGCCTAGAACATTCTCATGATGTCAGTGTCAGAAGCAGCAGTGTTCTGCTTTTTTTCTTCTTTTTTTTGTTCCACAGCAAACTATAACATCAAAAACAAATAAATTTTAAAACTTTAAATTCCACTCCACCTGGCAAATTTATCACTACTCTATCAGGCATTTACTCCTACAACAGCTACTCCCCATGACCTATCAAATTGTTACTATGTCCTATAAAAGTGTGTTGGCCATGTTTTTGTCCTCTTGGGATTTGTAACTAAAGAAACAGGAGGTAAAGGCATGGGCAGTGGCAAGACAAAGCAAGTCACCAGCAAAGAAAAGGCAGATGACTATGATTAAATGTAAAATGGGTATTATTTCAGGAGATTAAAGGAGTATTTGAGACTGGACTATGAGAGATATGACTGTGGTAGAGAAAGTGGCTCTGGAAAGAGAGAACAAAAGGCTAGGTACTGTCATGGGG
>NW_007726416.1:706552-710224 GCF_000696425.1 Galeopterus variegatus | reverse complement strand
TGGATTTTTGAATTCACAAATAACTGTTGAAAACCAGGACAGGTTCAAAGTCAATTTGGAAGGAACTGCGCTTGAAATTAATATTTCAGTTGTGTGATGTAACCCTGGATCTGGTGCTTCTCCACATAACCCACGGGGTTTGTTTTTTTCTGGTTTGTGGCCTGTAAGCTGGATGTTGATGATAATTATTTTCAGGTAACTCTGGCAGCCAACGGAAAGTCCGCCGACTGCAGTGTTGAGGAAGAGCCTTGGAAACATGAAAAATAAGGACATGACTCTCAGCAAATTCTTGAATAAAGTCCCCAGCATATCTTATGGTAAAAGATGATATAAACAAGCTTTCTTTAAAAAGGAAAAAAATGCGTATATTTCTATGTTTACTTAATCTGTTAGCTGAGGCTTAGAGGAGCTGTCGTGAGTCAGTGATGACAGGCACAGTGCTGTGTCTTTGCCAAATAACGCTTCATAACCATCTAATTTTCTCACTTGCATTGTTTGAATGGATGCTGCTGGATGAATCGGTTTGAATTGAAGACACCTTCTTGCCAGCTTCCCTTTTCTCTCAAGACGCAGAAATGTGGATGCTCTTTTCCCAGGGGACATGACTAAAGCATGGTATTCTCCAGGGACTTGGGATAATGAGCAGACACACCGTGTGTTATTCCTTCAAGTGTTCTTCATGTCTTGCTGTGTGATGAACAAGAGATTCTGTTAGAAACCTCTAGAAGTAATTCCCCTTAAAGGTCTTACAGAGTTTGCACATGCATCGATTAAAAGCAAGTACCTGTCTTAGAGAACTCTGACAATTTATCTTCTGTGTACTCTTTAAGTTAAATGTTTCAAAGAGGAGATTAGTGGGAGCCATACTCTTAAAAGCAGCTGATTATTGAACCCATTGTGTCTCTGCCCTCCCCTGTGTAGTCTCTGTGAATAATGATTGAAACATCAAAGTATGTCCCATAATTGCCTCTAAATTTGATAATGGATTAGGAAGTATTTTACATATAACTACTGTATATATTGACAAAAGTAAGGGAGAACAGTCAACATAAATTTTAACCAGATATAAATATTCAAATTTGTTTGTTTTGCATTCACCTTGAGAGTGAAATCAAGTGAGATTATTTGGTCTACGTTTTGCTTTCTTTGCTTCGCCCATAACATGCTTGTTTGGATTTCTAACAAAGACATTTTTAATCCCCAAATTACTTCAGTCATATTCTCAATCAACCTAGAAGCCTGATCATTTTACCCTCCTCACACATGCTGGACATTTATGTTGGCTGTGCCTATGTATCTTTGGTATCTACTGACATATCTTTGGTGTGTAGCCTCTCTGTGAAGAGCATCTTCTTTTCACCTCCTGAGGCCTCTGTAGGATTTGTGGTGGGGTGAGGTTTGAGGGAAGCATGGCTCTTGGCAAGACGCAGAGCAGAGCCAGTTCTACAGCTGAACAGAAAGCAGGCAGTGGTAATGGGTTTTCTACCCTTCATACTGAGAACCAGAGATGAGGGTGTGGCCCCAACAGGTGACTTGGAGTACAGTC
Source organism: Galeopterus variegatus (assembly GCF_000696425.1). Lineage (NCBI taxonomy): Eukaryota > Metazoa > Chordata > Mammalia > Dermoptera > Cynocephalidae > Galeopterus > Galeopterus variegatus. Next base: position 708,678 of record NW_007726416.1, on the reverse strand, counting down.
ATATAAGATTTATTACCTGTTTCTGTGCCCTTTTTTAAAATAGAAACTAAATTATTATATGGTATGATATTAGCACAACAGTTGTACAATATATTCTAATCAAAGCAACCTATCCTCCAATTTTTGACATAAGAATCCTCTAACCTTACATGATTGATATTTTATTAAACTTTAACTTAATGCTATACATAAAAATTGTATAAATTTCTGAAAATTTACTTATCTGCTTAAAAATTTTAAGTAGCATATATATGAATGAAATCTTTGTAAGATTGCTGAGAAAATATATGGAGCAAAATATTGGAAAATGATCACAAAAAATTATAAAACCAAATAGAAACTCTGCTGTAAAATAAGTAGAGAATATTGATAAAAGAAAAAAAACCTGAAAAATAAAAGAGAATAAGGGCCTAATAGAGTACTGTAAAAGTAATTGAATGAAAATGATTACCAAGGGCAATATATACATATATATAGGAGAATAAACTGGAAATACACGTTATTTTTCAGCATTGCCATACACATGTTACTGAAGGTGGGTCACTAAATTATTTGCTTTATCTGAAAAGAAAAATTTGTGCTTTTATAGTGAAAGTTAAAATTTATAAATGAATTAATATTGCATTTATAATGATTAAGATATACTAGAATGGTATCTGTCATGCTACCTATAATTGTTTAAATTTTAAAGAAACTATAGTATAGATTGTTAATGAACTTTCTTTATCATGGGATTTAAATTTGGTCATTAATTTTTCATGTGTACAATAATTTGGTGGCACTGTCCTGTAGTACTATAGTCTATAAGCAATGGGGAAGCACAGAGAGTTTTAAGCAAAAAGCAATATGGAAAAAACTGGACTCTAGGAAGATTAGCATGATGACTGAATGCTGGATAAGTTGAAAAAGGGAATGACTAGATTCTCCCTAGAATAAAACTACTCTCACTAGCCAACTCTCAGCATTTTCTTATCANTTAAATTAAAAGGGGAAACTCTCAGTTAAAGCAAGTATAAGAGATTTCTTTGTAATTGGTCACCCATGTTCATGGAGGGTCTCTGATGAGTGAGAACACAGCGTGCGGTGTTTTCCAAGCCTGCCTTCTCATGAGCATCACATTTTATGGAAAGACTGACCTAGTCCAGTTCCCTCACTGTGCATCTGCAGAAACCAACGTCTTAAGAGGCAAATGACATACCTGAGGCCATCCAGCTGTTGGGGAGCAGGACCAGAACTGGAACCTGTCTGCTGGTTCCCAGTCAAGGGCTGTTTCCACTCTCCCACCATGCCAATTAATTAAGAGTGCAGGTGCCTTCCTGTGTAGAATAGAGCAACAGTGATATGTGAAAAAGTCAGTTACAGACTGATGGTTGGAATAAGTAATATGAATGAGCAACAACGATGAGAAGGAAATAATTCTTCATAGCTCTACTGCTTAAATAAGATGTATCTTTGGTATCTACTGACATATCTTTGGTGTGTAGCCTCTCTGTGAAGAGCATCTTCTTTTCACCTCCTGAGGCCTCTGTAGGATTTGTGGTGGGGTGAGGTTTGAGGGAAGCATGGCTCTTGGCAAGACGCAGAGCAGAGCCAGTTCTACAGCTGAACAGAAAGCAGGCAGTGGTAATGGGTTTTCTACCCTTCATACTGAGAACCAGAGATGAGGGTGTGGCCCCAACAGGTGACTTGGAGTACAGTCATATAAGATTTATTACCTGTTTCTGTGCCCTTTTTTTAAAATAGAAACTAAATTATTATATGGTATGATATTAGCACAACAGTTGTACAATATATTCTAATCAAAGCAACCTATCCTCCAATTTTTGACATAAGAATCCTCTAACCTTACATGATTGATATTTTATTAAACTTTAACTTAATGCCATACATAAAAATTGTATAAATTTCTGAAAATTTACTTACCTGCTTAAAAATTTTAAGTAGCATATATATGAATGAAATCTTTGTAAGATTACTGAGAAAATATATGGAGCAAAATATTGGAAAATGATCACAAAAAATTACAAAACCAAATAGAAACTCTGCTGTAAAATAAGTAGAGAATGGGCCGGCCTGGTGGCGCACTGCTACAGTGTGCCGCTTGGGAAGCGCAGCGGCGCTCCCAC
>NW_007726416.1:701418-705751 GCF_000696425.1 Galeopterus variegatus | reverse complement strand
CCGGTACGGGCGCGACACTGAGGGTTGCGATCCATTGCCGGTCACGAAAAAAGACAAAAAATAAATAAATAAATAAATAAATAAATAAGTAGAGAATATTGATAAAAGAAAAAAAAACTGAAAAATAAAAGAGAATAAGGGCCTAATAGAGTACTGTAAAAGTAATTGAATGAAAATGATTACCAAGGGCTATATATACATATATATAGGAGAATAAACTGGAAATACACGTTATTTGTCAGCATTGCCATACACATGTTACTGAAGGTGGGTCACTAAATTATTTGCTTTATCTGAAAAGAAAAATTTGTGCTTTTATAGTGAAAGTTAAAATTTATAAATGAATTAATATTGCATTTATAATGATTAAGATATACTAGAATGGTATCTGTCATGCTACCTATAATTGTTTAAATTTTAAAGAAACTATAGTATAGATTGTTAATGAACTTTCTTTATCATGGGAAATTTATAAATGAATTAATATTGCATTTATAATGATTAAGATATACTAGAATGGTATCTGTTATGCTACCTATAATTGTTTAAATTTTAAAGAAACTATAGTATAGATTGTTAATGAACTTTCTTTATCATGGAATTTAAATTTGGTCATTAATTTTTCATGTGTACAATAATTTGGTGGCACTGTCCTGTAGTACTATAGTCTATAAGCAATGGGGAAGCACAGAGAGTTTTAAGCAAAAAGCAATATGGAAAAAACTGGACTCTAGGAAGATTAGCATGATGACTGAATGCTGGATAAGTTGAGAAAGGGAATGACTAGATTCTCCCTAGAATAAAACTACTCTCACTAGCCAACTCTCAGCATTTTCTTATCATTCCCATCAGCTTTCCAGTGACATTCCAATTCTTTTGTTTTGTTCTACCTAAATTCATAGTTGTCCCATTCATACTGCAGAATGACAATTTGTGTAGCTAGTTTTTAAAAACTTCGGGAAGACATTGTGCTGATTTGTTTTTCACTCCTGCTGCTGACTGTTCCAGAAGATTTATGAACGTGGAGTTTAAAGCAGCTCTCCAGCTCTCCCTGGTAGTAACTGCATTCCCTATTACTGGCACTACCTCGGCATCAGTAGAGAATATACGAGGCTGCCAGCTCTTTCTTCTCCTGTGTCTTTGATCACTACTCCTCTAAATAATATAAGAGATTTTTTAGGATTGGGCTTTAGTGTCAATTTATCACTAAGGAAGCACTGTTGCTCATTATTGGTTCAAGCTGCATTCCTAGGGAGGCCTATTTTTGTATCAAAATTATTACCAACCTGGTAAATGATGAGGCTTCAGTGTATTCAAATGATGTCGCATCACTGGGAAAAATTCACCCAAAGAATACATTTAGGTATCAAGCTTTTGAAAGTTTTCTAGACTAAACAATGTCCAATTTCCTATCTCCCAATTGAATGAGAGAAGATTCTTTTAATTTAAGCTTTAACGTTTCTATTCAGTTCCCTGGGCAGAAGGTAGAGAGGAAAGAAAAATAGAAGCTTGCAGGAAGGAAGATCTGTATCTCTTTTGCATGAGATGAACCTACCAGTGGTATTTGTCTAAACTGTAGCAGTTTTACAAACTAGCTGATTTAAGACATTTTCAGCCTAACTTCAGATGACACCGAACTCTCCATGAGTTTCCCGAAACTTTTAAATAACAGTGATTAACATGAAAATAAAACTGGGACTGTATAATGGAGCCCTCCATATGTCAATGACACAAGGTAATAATACTTTTCTATCCAGCAGACACAGAGGAGTAAACTACTGTTAGGGTTTATTTATTTATTTATTTCAATTCCCTTCCTTCTTTCCCCCCTCCCTTCCTTTCTTCCTTTCTTTTTCTTTTTTTCTTTCTTTCTTTTTTTCTTTTTTAACATGAAGTATTGAGAATTTCCTAAGAAGTATTCTCCTTTCCAGGAGTGGTAAACAAGTCAGGATACCGATTTGGAGATACATTGTTATTGTGGAGTTTTACAAAGCACTATCCAATCCTCACATACACAAAAATAATTGCTCTGTTCATTGTGCCACCTAAGAAAATAGACTCCTCATCCAGGCTAAGCTCCATCTGGTCTAAATAGCATCTCAGCTGGTGCTGCTTTCTGTCTAATAAGAAAGAATCTCAAGGTATAGATAGGTATAGATGTTTCAATATTTTTTGAAGCTAATTAAAAGCTGAAAAATTTCTACAGTTCAATGAACAGAAAAACTGAAGAGGTTAACTCACTACTATTTTGTATTCTTTATATGTTCAAAGTGCTTTGAAACTGCTTAAAATGCTTTAAAATTTTGTATTTATAAAATGCTTAAAAACCTTCTAATTGCTAAAAATCCAACTACCATTTAGTAAGAATCATATTGTCTATAAAATCTATTTTGGATCTGAGAAGTCAGCAAGTGCACTATTTAAACCATCTAATGGTGTACTATTTGTGAAGGGTCAAGGTCTATTAAAGCATTATTTTTCATTCAGCACAAAGTTTGAAGGCTGTGAATTTGAAATATTTTTCTCAGTGAAGAGGAAAGGGGAAAAAATGGCTTTGTTTAAAAAAGGTTTATGCTGTTGGGTGGAATTTAAAACATGGTTTGAATTTGATCGGCGACCTCTAGAAGTAGAGAAAAATCTCTTGTTGGCTTCTAATCAGTAAGTAATTCTCACTTCAGACACCTTCTTAGCTGATCCCTGGTGGACTGGACATCTTTGAACAAAGATTCCTAAGAGCTCATTAGAGCTTTATCTTTCTGAAAGTGAAATCGTTTCCCAGATATGAGAGAAGGCACAGAAGAAGGACTGGGGAATATGTGGTTGGCAAGGGAGTTGCCCAATTGATCAAAGCATTTAAAAGTAGTTGATGTGTGTATGGAAAAATGCATTACATACATAGATAAATCTGAAATATTAGATATAATGGAGGACATTGCCTGTGACATAGAGTGTACTAGCATACAAATTCTAAATATATTTAGTACATAGTGTAAAAGATTTCTCTTTCTTTCTCTCCTATAGCCTTGTTTATTGTGGGGGGAGGAGGAAGCAGGGACAAGAGTGAGAACGGGATTTGACTAATTACGTCTGTTTTTAAAAAAAATTCTAATTCAATGAAGTAGAAGGAGAAGGAAAAGCACAGCCAAATTGAAAATAATATCTTACATTGTCTAAAAATGAAGGAGATAGTAAAAATAAAGTACATAGCATACTATAGTAGATACTTAACTGATAGTTTCCAACTCCTACGTCCCCTTTCCAAATACAGGTTCTAAAACTTGAACAGATGCAAGAAGTTTCAACTCTACTGGAAAAAGAAATAAAAAAAATTGTGAAATTCTTAACTTTTTAACAAAGTTACTATTTCATAGGAGACAAAAAATAAAGCAAAAAAAAAAAAAAAGCCATGGGATATTATTTTGTTTAACAAGGAAAAGAAGACCGATTTTAATTCAAAGGTACAGGAACTTGGGTAGGAGTGACAAGGTTAAGTACGAGTTCATGATAATGAGCAATGATAACACTAGATGTGGCTGGGCTTACAAATAGTGTGACAGAGTGGCACTATGTGACTGGAGTAAGAATGGTCTCCCCAGTTTACTTAAACTCTTTGAGTTTTAGTTTCCTCATCGATAAAATAGGAATGTCAATCTTCAGAGGCATTGTAAGGATTAAATAAACTGCTGGTAAAAGCTAGGTAGTACTCGGTAAATACTAACAATACAACTCACTCTACTTTTCCTTCAGGTTAGGAAAATACATTACGAATGAGTTAAAAATAAAAAGATTAGTTAGTAAGGCACCATGATAGACTTTGGGAGAATGTGGCTTATCAAAGAGATTCTAGAAAATGGCATTAGGACTATACAGTTGTAAATGATCCTTGAGGAAAAAAGAATGTATTCAAAGAATTCTTCCAGTTCCTCAGAGGACTACCTCATTAGTTTAAATTTTAAGCACACATGTGCTTAATTTGGAAGAGGGACACAAAATCAAAAGCACACACAAAATGTTGGTATTAACCTATGAATTATTTAAAAAGATGAACACTCAAAATGAGCTAAGATTTGTGAGGTACAGATATTCAAAGAGAACAGAAAACAAGGCTTTTACATCCACATTCTCAGCATATTGACTAACAAGGAAGGGAGGGACATGCCTGATGCTTAGGCGAACGGACATCAGGACATCAAATGTCTGAATGGATGCAAACCAATAATCATCCTCAGGAATGTGAATGGCCACCTGACTAGGAGCAGAAGAGGAGGATGCAGAAGAATGATACCTCGGGATAAGAGAGGAGTAAATTGGAGAGCAACATTCCATTTAACTC
>NW_007726416.1:686515-700599 GCF_000696425.1 Galeopterus variegatus | reverse complement strand
CTCACTGGCTGAGCGTGGTGCGGACAACACCACACGAAGGGTTGCGATCCCCTTACCGGCCACGAAAAAGACAAAAAAAAAAAAAAAAGAGTAAAGAAATAGTGATAGACATAAGCATATTAACGCTTTTAAGCTATATTTTTGTAAAGTTACAAACCTACTCATATTCAAACTCACTCTGCTTGTGCTGTACATTCCATAAATATTTATGACATCTGTTTCCATAAAGATCTTAAAGAAAGGACTAGATCAGTGTCACCAATGGCATTGGTATCAGGTTGAAGGGGGACAGAGGAAAACTCCGTAGTCACAAGGCAGAATGTCTCATTGAGGGAAATTAAATGCCAAAACATTTTCTTTACAAGAAGTTAAAGGGAGGGATTGGTGTCCAGAAGCAATAAAATTTTACGGATTTTTCCACTCCGGTTTTCTTGCAATGAGTTTATGCTGCTAGAAATATTCCTCGTCTGCATCATAATCACCAGGTAAATTGCACACCTCTTTCAAGTATCTTGGCTTTTATTTGGTGTGTGTCCACTGCATTGGATTCCCTGAAACAGATCCCTTATATTCTATTCTGTTGATGTTCTCTTATGGGCCATGTTTAAGGTTTTTGTAGGAACACAGAGCCAATGTATCAGCATTGCAATTTGTTCAGGATTCAGTTTTTTTCCAGATAGTATCCTGTCAAATCCATCAGTGTGATTTTTAAGCTGCATCATAAACAAAATAAATCTCTTCCCAGCAGATTTTCTGGAACTCTACACCATGACACTCCTTAAATTTTGTGTAGATAACTTTCTAAATACTCCATTCACCTTCAGTTTTCTGTTTTCCTTGGTGTATTTTCGTTTATTCATGCCAACGAACCAGTCTGCACTTATATTCTCTTCCTAATGTCAAATCCACCTGATAATAAATGGTTGAGATTTTTAGGTTTCACTCTATGCAGGTTTTTTCTATTTTTCAATATTTTTAATTCATTGCTGTCATTGAAAACCTTCAACAAACTGTCTTTCTTTTTTAAAGTTCTATATTTTGGTATTTCCAACACCCTATTCTTCAGTAACATGCCTCATAGATATACCACGTGAAGCATCTTACACTAACTCCACTGTCCGTGCTATGATATTGGAAGATGCTTCCCTTTCTTCTCACTGGGACCGCAGGCAGCGTTTCTTAACACAATTCACCCAAAGTCACTAAATAGCAAAAAAGCCAGAAAATATCCATATTGAGCAGAATGTGGTAGGATACTGAAATACAACTAATGTCTTACATTAGTTCAGGTTAAAAAAAAAAAAAGTTGGCACTAACTTTAACAAAACTCTGTAGTGTTTCAGAGCCTTTTTTAGATTTGGGGAATCTGGGGTGCCATGTGATCTTTTAACCAAACTAAGTTGGCACTAACTTTAACAAAACTCTGTTTCAGAGCCTTTTTTAGATTTGGGGAATCTGGGGTGCCATGTGATCTTTTAACCAAACTATTGAAACATGTAGAACCAAATGAGTTGTAACTCATGGGTTAATATAATTTGCAGATGCTGTCTGAGTCACTGTTTAGAATACTTGAAAAATCATAAATATTTAAAGATGATCATTTGGACCGAAAATGTGTAAAAATTCCTATCTCTCAGAGGGGTTGCAGGGAGGGGCAGGATATACTGCAGACAAACAGTTACAGAACAAATGAGTTTGAGTGTCTACAGCTGGTCACACTATCAACCTTCTGAGGACCAACAGTCCATCTGTAGGGAATGCTGGAATAGAAGCTTATTTGACCACAAGGTTTATTTTGTACCGATCCCCCAAACGGAGCCCTCCCTTCTCTTCTATCTACTCAGCAGCTGACCAACTACTTTCATCTACCCTATGCCCGCTGCTTTCGTTCGAATATGTGCCTCGAATTTCATGTGCTGGAAACAATTGCCATTGTAACAGTATTAAGAGATGGGGCCTTAAAAGGTGATTAGGCCATGAGGGTGCCACCCTCATGAGTGGATTAACATCATTATCTCAGGAGTGGGTTAGTTATCAAGGGAGGGCCTCCTGGTAAAAGAATAAGTTCTACCCCAATTTTCTCTCTGTGTCATATGCGTTTCCTCACATGAGATGTCATCTACCATGAGATGACCCTTGCTAGGTGCTGGCCCCATGCTCTTGAAGTTCCCAGCCTCTAGAACTGTGAGCCAAATAAACTTCTGTTCCTTATAAATTACCCTTTATAAATTACATGGTATTCTGATATAGCTACAGAAACTGGATTAACACAACCACTATTTTACTACTGTCATTTTCTGGATGCGGAAGCTCTATTTCTGTACATCTCCAACCTCCTCCAAATCACTGCTTCCTTTTATAGTCCAGGCTATTCCTCCCATCACCATTTGTGCCTCCCAGACTGAATGGTCACAGCTTAGTCCCAGGACTCTTCTCATAGGATTTGTCCCCTGTGAGCAGATCCAGGTGTTGAAGTCCATTGTGCTCTGACCCACCTCTCAACCTTGGCCACATCTTCCAGTGAGTCCCACGCAAGAGAGTAAACGCACCTATACTCAGCACAAGTGTGCTCATATGGTCATGTCAAACTAACTCCTTCGTTCTTCCTTCTTTTTTTGGATTGCTATGGCATCATAAGTCAGTAAATCAAAGAACTATGATTGAAAAGCAGCAATGAACACCTGGGAAGTTTCCTGTTATTATTTCCTTGAATGGGTTTTCAATACGTTTTCCTTTCTCTTCCTCTTCTGGAATACCCACAGTTCGGATGTTAAAGTTCTTGCCATTGTCTGTTCTCTCTCTCAGGTTTTCCTCATTATTTTTAATTCTTTTTTCCTTTTTTGCAGATGGAGAGAGCATACCTTGAGATACAAATGGGGGGGGGAGGGAAAGGGAGAGGGATATTGGGGATAATTGGGTGGGAAACACAGGAAACAATCTTAATTTGTAGTAATGGGCATGCTGCCAGTATGGATCTGTCCTTCCCTTCTTGGGCAGGAGGGGTGACAATCTGCTTTGTATCTCATGAATATTCATAACCAATAAAAAAAGAAAAGAAAAGCAATTAACAAATTCTTCCAGGAAAAATTAGCAAAATGTGTACTAAATAATTGTTTCTTTCATGGGCTTTCACATGCTACCCATATAGTGTTAACAACTGGAGACCTAAGTATGTTGCTACCCATTTTTATATCAATAACTTAACCTAAAAACAACATTTATAAGATATGCAAGTGACACAGATATGATAAAATAAAAGCAGGACCAAAGTAATAAGATAACATTTAATGGGGATAAATGTAAATGTCATTTGGTTTCAAAAAATTTTTGTAAACTCTTTAATGTGAAAAAATAATCTAGCCCAGGGCCCCATCAGATAGGTTAATTCCCTTAACAGTATCCTTAGCCAGTAATTTTTCTGTTTTTTTAAACTATTAGTGACAGGTAGGTCACTGTTGCCCAAAACAGCCTATGCCACTTTTCAAAAAATCTAATGGCAAAACCACTCAAACAATTCTGTGTAATGTTGGGTTCACTTTTGCCTTATTTTAACATAAATCAGTTAGTTTAGATTCTACTATTAGACAGCAGCCATTCAGATATTTAAAGAGAGCTCACAAAAGAAAAGCTATCACGTCGTTTCTTCTTTGTGTTGCCTACCAGTTCCTTCAACAGTTTCTCATAGAATATTTCCTGAAATTTCCTTACTGCTCTTGACCTCCACCCCAGAAATGCTCCAGTGTATTAACATGTTCTGAAGTACAGGATGCGGAAATTTATACATACTTCAAGTGAGAACTTGTAAGCACACAATAGAATGGTTATTTTATCTCCCTTTTTTCTGGACATTTTCTCTATTAAGATAATCTTATGATAGATAAAGGCAGGATAGGAAAGACATAGTTGGGCAATATAAGTGTGAAAATGTCTGACACTGTTAATTGACTTCAAGCTTACTATGAACCAATTCTTCAATACAGCTGATGAACCATTTAAGCAAATTCAAATGGCATTAGTAGAGATGTAATATCTAAACCTTAGAAATCAAAACCCCTGTTACAGGCTGCATTGATTAAACCATATCTGGAATATTGATTCCATTCTTGAAAAATATTTTCTGTTGGGGTCTTGACAACCCAGTGTGAATCCAGAATCATGTGACCTAAAGAACTGCTGAAGTAACATGGCATCTCAGGTCAGGAGAAGGGAAATGTACCAGGGATGGCTGCTATCAAAACTTTCAAGCTTGACACATGGAAGAGAGTCATTGATTGTGGTCATTCCATAAGTCAGAACTAAAAAAGTGGGAGAAAGCTACAAGGGGGCAGACTTGGGAATAACTACTTTGCAGCATAGTAAATTTATGGTCACTGCAAGTATTCCAGTAGAGGGGAATGTCTGTTTATCAAGAATAATGTATTATGGATTCTGGCATTAGATGCCTGCCGTTTGAGTAAATCTCTAATTTCCTACACTACTCACTAATACTAAAATTCCCCATTAGTTCAAAAGAAAACCAGGTATACTGATAGTAAGATAACATCGAGGCAGAATAAGAAAGCTGAGTATCCATCACACAACACTACCAGGAATCACGAAAAAAAGGAGGTGTCCTAGGCCTGCAGCATTGGCCCATCCTCTCCCCTAGGCCACTTTGATGCTTCTCTCTGGCAGGTCATTTCCTACCATCCTCTTCAGACCACTCTGGCCTGTGCCTCCTGGCGTCTGATGCTCCCAGAAGTTTCAACTGAGGGAAGCAACAGGGAGGAGCCATTTAATTTTCTCAATTAATTATCCATTCTAACATGGGAAGGTCCTTTTGATAGTGTTTTTTTATATTAAGTTTTCATTTTTTGATGAAATGTTATATGTCATTTAAATCACTAAGAAAAATTATGTATGTTAATATGCATTTCATACGTGCATTTAATCAAGCATATAAAACATTTCTTTCAAATGCCACCCTAAAATCACTACTCAAAGCAGGCAAAAGGTAAGATTTTTTATTTCTCTGTTCTTATTTAGTAAGTCATAAATTAAATTAGTAAAAATGAAAGTTAAGTGTGAAGTTAAAAAAGTGTAAGAGTCCAAGCAGATGATGAATTGGGTAGGCCAGTTAAGAATAAAAGTCATGAGAAACACCTGAGCACCTAACAGACACTGTGATTTATAATAATTTTTTAAATGTTAGTTGTTAAAAAAACATCTCAGTCACTCTTTCCTGTATCTGTCTTTTTTTTAATAGCTTGCCTACTGGTAAACAAATATTGTAGGTGTTTCTTTCTTTCTTCCACAAAAGCAAATGAAAAAACAAAACCACAATGCCAACTTGTTGGTAGATTTAACATTAAATATGTTTTAAGACTTTACACAAGTGAAAAAGGCTGAAGTTGTTATCATAAGTAGCCTTTCTCTCTCTTACCATTTTAAGTATGTCTTGGTATACAATTAATAAGGAGACTATAAAAGATGTAAACCCCTTAGACAATCCATATAGAGACAAGTTCTGAGCCCTCCAAGATACTGTGTTGGTGAGAAATACTAGAGAGATGAGATGTTTATGGGAAGCAAGGAATTCAGGCTTGATTTTCACATCCTGACATCTCTGCTTCTTTTATTTAAACAAACAAAGGAAATTTCTGTTGTCCTGCATCTTCCATCTAAAACAACAGATGCTTTCTAGATGAAAAATAATGATGCTTTAAGAATTAAATAATGGCAACACCATAGGATGGCAAATAAGACAATGGAACATGTCACTGGGGATAGCTGTGACTCGGCTATTGTGGAATCTATGTGCTAATATTTTTTTTCTAAAATTGCACATTAATAGTTCACTCTCGGTTAGCATATTTGAATGAGTTGTTTTGGAATGTTAACTCACCAAACTAATTCTGTGCAATGGCATAGATTGCATACTTTTGATATATTTGATAAAACAGTGGAGCTAACTGATCATCCAGTTCCACTAAGCAGAAATATTTCTAGAACAAGGCAAAGAGAAATAAGTGTGTCTGTCTGATAAAAGACCTGGAACAAATTTGAAGATTGAGATGCATCAAAGTGAAACTCATCATTTCAGTGACAGGTATGGCTGTGCATGCACTAGTTAAACACCTAAAATTACTGGGGATTTGTTATGCATGGATTGCCTTCGTTAGTTTAGAATAGAGTCATCCTGAATACTTATGGCAAAAAATTAGAGATGTTTTTAACACCATTAATAGTTAATTATGAAGATTTGCAAGTGGACACTTTTAATTTTATTAAAATGAACAATAAGAAAACAGAACAAAGGAATATCTACTAATATTCTGTTCACAATTAGTAAGCTAGAAGCCTGCACCCCTATTCTCTACACAGCTCCGCCAAAAAGATATGATTCTAGGGCTAAATTATGTTGTAGGTACCCTACATAATAGTATAGAATGTCCGGGATATTAGTCTCCTCCACTGTACTTTCCACTTTACCTCTGTTCCTTTTCTTGTCTTCTTCGAGTGCTGAATGCTTCTAATATGTGGCAGAATCTGTTTCTTTTTTTTTTTATTTGTCTTTTTTCGTGTCCAGCAACGGATCGCAACCCTCAGTGTTGCGCCCGTACCGGACCGGGACCGGCAACGGGATCGCAACCCTCGGTGCTGCGCCCGCACCTCGCTCAGCCAGTGAGCGGGAACCGGTCTGTATGTGGGATCCGAACCCTCGGCAGGAGCGCCGCCATGCTCCCAAGTGGCGCACTGTAGCAGTGCGCCACCGGGCCGGCCCCAGAATCTGTTTCTAATGTACTTCAAAGCCAGGAGTGCATATCTGTTCACTGAAGTATGTTACCGTATCCTCAGAGCCCTTTATCACCTTTCAGTTCCCTTCTGAAACCATTACCCAATATTCCTTCTATATCTTGACTCTTCAGCTTCAATTTCACTCCTGCTAATTTCATCCCAAGACCAAAACAGACCATGATCTAGTGGTTAGAGCCCAAGGTGTGGCAGGAGCTCATTTGATGTCTCTGCTCCCTGAGCAGGGACTGATTCACTGCCTGGCCTTGGGCAAGTTACTTCACCTCCATTGCCCACATCAACCTGAGTCTTAATAACACCTACCTCGCCAGGGGTTATGAGAATTCATTAATAAACTATCATTATCGGTCTTCATTATGCACCTGTGTGCAACACAAAACAATTCCTCTTGTTCTAATTGAGCAGTATAGTGTGTGTATTTTCCTGTGGTTTTATTTTTTATGTGTGGGGAGGGATCATTGTGTGTTCTCTTTACTTCTGCTCAAGATAGCTATTAGGACCAGACCGCTTTATCTTGGTAATTTGGCTTAGTAGAATTTTTTAAGTCATGCAGCAACCTAGATGTTGACACTGAGAAATTAAAACGATGATTATTAGGCTGGATTCCCATCTATTGCAAAGTGACAGACTCATTTTTCTCTCTTCAAAACTGCCAGCTAGCTGGCCCCTTTGCTTCTCAAAGCAGCAAAGTTTTAAAGAACCGTGGAACATTACCCAAGCCACAGTGCAATAACTCTAATAAACTGCACCTGTGGATGACTCTCTAGTTTATTTATATACTGTATCACAGGTCATTAACAGAAAATAACCTACTGAGATACAACATTCTTGTTTACAGTGAGGTTCTGGTGGTGACAGCAGGAATATAAAACACAAAATCAACAGGGAACACTGAACTAATAAAAAGACAAGGGTCTATAAAGCATAGAAAAAAACAAAGCCAACTGTGCAGGCAAAAATAAAATAAAATAAACTTCCATCATAAAACAATCAAAAGCTATGGTATATTTATAGAGACTGGGGAACCCAAAGACCCACTGAGCTGGAATATTTATGGGTGTCAGATTGAAAGTCAGGAAATCTGTGTGCTGTTGGGAGTGAGCTTGATCAGTTGGGTATATCCTTAGAAAAACAGATTTGTTTCCCCTTCTTTTGGTTGTCCTTATCAACATTTCTAGCCAATAAATTTTCAGATATCTTGGCTATTAGGTTCTAAAATTAACCTTTCCAAAAGTTAATGTACATTGAGTTTCAAAAATACCTAAGAAATTCTTATGCTAAAAAATAAAATTTCGACTTCTCTGTTACTATTATGCAACTTTTCTGTCTTCATTGCTGAGAACAATGCATCTTTCTTCACAAGCAGTTGATCATTAGTAGGTAGTATAATTTTAAGTTTTACTGAGACCACTTTCCGCAATAGAACTTTCTCATTTTCGAGTTTGAGTATTTGAAATTCTATACTTTAATAATAAATATCAACTTTACATCCCTCTACCCCTCATCTCTTAAATGTTAATACTTTGAAGGTGCACAGTGAAAGTTCACAACAAATGTTATTACAATACTTATTTAGATAATTCTGGAATAAAAGAAAAAGATGGAAGGAAGGGAGGGAAGGAGGAAGGAAAGGAGAGAAGGCAAGTAGTCAGGCGAAGTGGACTCTGACAAGCAAGTATATCAGTTTTGAGGATTTCCTAGAATCAGCTTTAACCATGTCCTTTCAATATGGAGACAGCGGCAATGATGCAAACTGTGCTTGGTTTTAACCAAATTATCTAGCAAGTTGCTTCGTGGCAATTTTTAATTGTCTCCATAACACACCCGTAGTTAGTCTTATTGCTTCCAGGTTTCTACATTTGTGCCTTGTCTTCATCCATTTCGTGCTGCTATAATAGAATGCCTAGAAGTGGATGATCTATAAAGAACAGAGATTTATTTCGTGTAGTTTGGAAGGTTAGGGAGTCCAAGACCAAGGGGCCCACATTTGGTGAGGGTCTTTGTGCTGAGTCATCCCATTGCAGAAGGCAGAAGGGCAAGAAAGCATGAGAGAGTGCTGGAAAGAAAGGGAGAGAGAGATTAAGCTCGCAGGCTCAAGCCTTTTTATAATCAGCCTTAATCAGTTCATGAGAATGGAGCCCTCATGATCTAAACACCTCCTATTAGGCCCCACCTCCCAACATCATTGCACTGGGGATTAAGTTTCCAACACATGCTTTTTGGCAGACACTTTCAAATCATACTGTGCCTCTTCAACACAAGCTTCTAGTTATTTAACAAATATTTGTTTTCTGCTGCATTCAATACAAAATAAAAACAAACAAAAAGAATAGAATGGGCTTCATTTTCTAGAAACTTGTCATTTATTCAGAAGCTAATTCCATAAAAGCAGGGACTGTTTTGCTCACTCCTATATCTGTAGCACTTAGGATAATACCAGGCATGTGGTAAATGGTCAATAAATATATGTTAAATAAAGCAACGAATGAATGAATAAAATACAGATATGAAATGATGTTAGAACTAAGAAGTACAAGCACAGAGAGATTGTATGTACATAAAGAGCCTAGTTTAGTGCCTGTTACATATAATTCCTTATAAATAGTGACCATAAACTGTTTTAAATGGAAGCTAATATTATAGGAGAAATGTTTGTGTAGGAAATAGCAAAGTTTTTAGGTCAACAAGAGAAGGTAGTTTAGAGTGGATAGACATTAGCAAAGGAAAACAATCCAAGTAGAGAAAAATCATATTATCTGGGGAAACAAGAGGTAAAACATGTGCAATATCTATGCAAGTAAGTTTGCTAACATCTATAAAATGGCCACTGATTAGCCCATTTCCAATATTGGAAGTGTTTATAAACTTCCATTTTTTGAAAAGATACAGAATCTTTAGCTAATGAAAGCCACAGATACCGAAAATAGGTTAATCCTTATAAATTCATTAATTATTCACATGTACCTTTGTATCTTAATTACGCAAGGTTTGCTCAAGCTTTCTAAGATTGGATGGGATGGTTCATGCTGACTTGTGATAATCTTTTCTTTCCTAGTCTGCTTTGAGAGTGAATGAGCCAAGATGGTGCCATTTTAGACCAAAAAAAGAGCTAAAAAACCTACCTCAGTGTGCCAGGGTACAGGCTCTTTGAGGCAGTTCACCAGCAGGACTCCCAGTAGCAACCACAATGCTGGGTAGAAAAAATTTCCCTCTACCCTTCTGTCTTAGTCTTTCAGTACTGCTTTAACAAAATACTTGAGACTGGGTAATTTATAAAGAATGGAAATTTTATTTTCTACTAGTTCTGGAGACTGAGAAGTGAAAATTCAAGGCTCCAGCAGGTTTGGCTGTCTAGAGGGGGCTGCTCTCTTTTCTCAAGATGGCACCCTCCTGCTCCCTCCCTCAGGGGGGAGCAATGCTGTGTCCTCACAAGGCAGAAGGCAGATGGGCAAGAGAGCTGAACACTGTGAAGGTCTCCTTTATAATGATCTTAATCCCATCCATGAGGGAGAAGCTCTTGTGGGCCCTACCTATTAATCCCATCACATTGGCAACCCCTGAATTTTGTAGGGTACACATTCAACCCATAGCACCTTCTGAGTTCTAAGTTAGGACCCCCATAACAAAAGACAGATTAACAAGAAAAAAATAAAAGAAGTTTATTAAGATGTCTATCTTATAAATATATGTTACTCAGGGAAAGAATAACTCTCAAAGAGCTGGCTTAGAACTCCAGCTTATACAGCATCTTCAACAAGGAACAATAACATTTTAGAGAAGTGACAAGACAGAAAAAGAATCTTGAGTGTCTAGGGGCAAAAAATTGTGGGAGGCACTGGGCCAGCACCTCGAGGCCTGCCTAGGGACCCAGGCTAAGGAGATGGGGACTGGACCCTCCTCCCACAACGAGGCACACCATGCCAGCACCTCAGGACCCACTCGGGGACCTGGGGCATGGAACCGGGGATCAGACACTCTCCACAAGCAGACACACTGCCAGCACCACGGAACAGGCCAAAAACATCTCCTCCATGAGGGTGGCCCACCACAGCCACCATGATAACCATGGCTGCCATGAAGGCGGCTAGATGCCACAACCACCACGCAGATGGCCCCCCAGCCACTGGAGTGAGCTGACACAAGGAGAGTCACCAGAGATAAAGAAAGGAGGAGGATGTCTGTCTCCACGGAGCCAATTTCATAGTGATGGAAGAGACATCTGCTCTGTGATAATATTGGGGGACCTGATCATGCCTCTCAGCATTGGACAGATCATTTAGGCAGCAAATCAACAAAATAACCATTACTCTTTCAGAGGGAGAGAAGAAATCTAGGGTGATTAGAGTGGGGAGGGGGAAGAGAAAGGGGGATGGGGAGGGATTGGACAAGGGGCATAAAGAATAATTACAATTTGTAACAATATATATGCTAGTAATATTGATTTAATTAACATGTCTCCATGTTGAACCCAAAAACTATGTATAATCAATTTTGATTCAATAAAAATTAAAAATAAATAAATAAATAAATAAAATGCCAGTTAAGTAGTGAAATGACTACCCCTAAAAAAAAAAATATATATGGGAGGACAAATGTATGGGAAAATCATGGTAGATAAAGGCTAGTAGTAAAGTTTGTTATATAGACTCCTCTGGTACTACCTCCAGGCTGATAAGGATCTCCAGTGATCAACATTGTCCTCTCAAGTATAGAGGAGAGGAAAGGAGAAACACCTTTGTAAATTTATGTCTTGCTTTTAGGCAAACGGGGAGGACAGAGAGCCGTTCTTGTATCTGCTTTTCAATTGCCTTCAGCTCAAAATAATCCTTATGTCAAAGTAACATATTTTGGGATGGCATATTCTGCAGTAACTGGCAAATTGCAAGCACTCAATATATTTGAATAAATGAAGGAGTAACTGGTCCAAACTGCTTTTCTTTACACAGGCAGGAATTAAAACCCAGAGAGCTTATGTAGCTTGCTGAGAGCCGCAGAACTCATTAGGGGCAAAGTTAGGCCAACTCTTCTGATTCTTGGCCCAATGTTGGTCTGAATTTCTGTTTATTCTAGTTTATAGTGATGCCATTAAAGGAACTGAACCCATTAGCAGCTGTTCTCTAGATATGTTCCTGATTTGAGCCTTTAGGCATGAGGCATACATCTCTATTCTTATTTCTAGTGAAAGATGAACTGGCATCCATGCACTTGTTTCTGAGGAGGAAATCATTTTGAGTTGAAACACAGCCAGACTGAGGAAGTCCTGCTGAGTCTGAAGGAAGTTCACTCATCCTTTGCAAATGCTCTGGAAGGAAGAAAAAATAATTCTTGTATTTGCAGTTTTAGCTAGCAAATATTGGGCAGCAATCCACTGGATTATTTCCTAGGCACCTGTATGTAAATAATCTGAATGGAACTGATTAACATTTAAATTCTAAGTTACTGAAGTATCCAAGGGGAAATTGATTAGATTGACTTGATTTGGTGCCAATATGGTAAATGCCCTGATGTTTTAAACAAATTGAGGTAGCAATCTTTGATGATTTCAAAATACCACACTTTTAAAATCCTCACTTTGAAATCTGGAAGAAAGTACCTTATCTCAAACAGTTAGTTTTCTTTCTCCTTTGTATCAAATAAATGTTAACGTTTATTTTTATAGTCATGGAGACACTAGCAATGGGTCACCATTGTGTTCCTTTAGTGGATTATTTCTAACCCAAGTGGCTTTTTCTTTTTGTTGTTTAAAAGAAACAAATGCCTTTGGGGCTCAATGTGCTTGGAAAATATGTAAATGATGGCTTTCCTCTGTCAATCTGGGAGTGGCAATTCAGTAAGTCCTTCATCCACATCATCTGTAGCATAATAGCATTTTAATTTAGAGTGAACCTTTTTGCTTAGCTCATATGGATCTTGTGCATTTTAAGAGAATCTATTTACAGAGAAGTGTAAAAGTCCCTAGAGATGCAACATCTCATTTTCAATTCTGTTGGCAGGAATACTAATTACATTATCACATATTCAGCCGCATTCAGCAAAGTTATTTATTCATTCATCCTTGAGACCTGGGATGCCTACCAGGTCAGTTTCAATACACAGTACCTTGAGAATCTCTGCTGATGGTACACACCAATAATTAGGTGTTGAGTTGTGAGAAAAATCTTACCCCAAAAAGCTCAGCCTTGGAGTTTTGCCTGCTTCCTCATTCTTTGAGTGAGTGAGAAAGAAAATCCAATAGTTTCTAGAAATAAGAAAACATTTATCAATCAGCTCTTTCAATCCCACAGTTCAGTTTCTTAATCAAGGTTTGGTTTTAGTTCTTTTTTGTTTATTTAAATTTTGTTTTGTTTCTGCTTCATATTGAAACATAATTGATTGTACATGTCTGTAGAGTACAGTGTTGAATACCAATACCTATGTGCAATATGTGATGCTCAAAACAGGATGATTAGTGTATTCAACCTTACACATTGTAATCATTTTTTGTGGCCCTTTACCAATTTCTCACTAACCCCCCCCCCCACCTCCGTTGGTCTCAGTTCTGTTCTCTCCTTTTGAAAGTTCAACAAATTATTGTGATTGTTGAATCTTTCTTTATTTCTTTTTTAAAATTTAAAAAAAAAATTTTTTTAACTCCCACTTATGGGTAAGGACATGCAGTATTTCTTTTTCTGAATCTGGACATATTTCACTTAACCTAATTTTCTCTAAGTGATAGAGTTTGCATGTGTTGTCCTTGCCAAACCTCATGTGGAAATCTGATCCCCAATGTGGCAGTGATGGGAGCTGTTTGAGTAATGGGGGCAGATCCACCATGAATGGATTAGTACTCTCCCTAGGTGGGGGGAGTAATGAGTGAGTTCTCACTCTATTAGTTCCCATGAGAACTAGTTGTTTAAAAGACCCTGGCACCTCCTCTCTCTCTCTTGCTTCCTGTTGCCATGTGATCTGCTTGTACCCGCCAGCTGCCTGCCACTTACCACCATGAGCAGAAGCAGCCTGAGGCCTGAGACAGAGGCAGCTGTCCCAGAATCATAAGCCAAATAAACCTCTGTTCTTTATAAATCACCCAGTTCAGTGTACTTTGTTATAAGCAACAAAAATGGACTAATACAGAAAATTGGTACTGAGGAGTGGGGTGTTGCTATACAGATACCTGAAAATGTGGATGCAGCTTTGGAACTTGGTAATAGGAAAAGGTTGGAGGAGTTTGGAGGACTCAGAAGAAGAAAAAAAGATGAGAGAATGTTTAGAACATTTTAGAGACTGATTAAATGGTTGTGAGCAGAATG
>NW_007726416.1:683755-685308 GCF_000696425.1 Galeopterus variegatus | reverse complement strand
TTAAGACTTAATGTCTGCCCTGCTGGGTTTCAGACTTGTTTGGGGCCTGTTTCTCCTTTCTCCTGTACTATTCCTTCCTTTTGGAATGGGAATGTGTACCCAATGTCTGTTCCACCGTTGCATCTTGGAAGTAGATAAATTTGGTTTTGATTTTTACAGATTCATGGCTGGAAGGACTTTTGCTTTTGGTCTCAGGTGATACTTTGGACTTTGAACTTTTATGCTGGTGCTGGAACAAGCTAAGACTTTTGGGACTGTTGGGATGGAATGATTATGTTTTGTATGTGAGAGGGACATGAGTTTGGGGGGGGCAGGGGTGGAATGATGGAGTTTGGATGTGTTGTCCCTGCCAAAACCCACGTGGAAATCTAATCCCCAGTGATGGGAGCTGTTTGAGTCATGGGGACGGATCTTTCATGAATGGATTAATGCTCTCCCTAGGTAGGGGGATTAATCAGTTATATCTTGCTCTATTAGTTCCCATGAGAGCTGGTTGTTTAAAAGACCCTGGCACCTCCCCCATCTATCTCTCTTGCTTCCTCTGGCCATTTGATCTGCTTGTACTCGCTGGCTGCCTGCCACTTTCTACCATGAGGAGAAGCAGCCTAAGGCCCTTGCTAGATGCAGCTGTTCCAGAATCATAACCTGGGTATTTTATAAATTACCCAGTCTCAGGTATTTCTGTTATAGCAACACAAATAGACTAAAACACTAAGTTCATCCACATTGCTACAAATGGAAGAATTTCATTCTTTTTATGGCAGAGTCATATTCCATTGAGTATATATACCACGTTTTCATTACCCAGTCATCTGTCGGTGGACATTTAGGTTGGTTCCAACTCTTGGCTATTGTAAACAGACCTGTGATAAACATGAGACTGCAGGTATCTTTTTGACATGATCATTTCCAATCCTTTGGGTATATACTCAGCAGTGAGATTGCTGGATCATATGGAATTTCTATCTGTAGTTGTTTGAAGAAACTCCATATTGTTTTTCATAATGGTGCACTCAGTTACAGTCCCACCAACAGTGTAGGAGGGATCCCCTTTCTCTACGTCCTTGCCAGCATTTGTTATCCTATTTTTGACAATGGCCAGTTTAACTGGGATGAGATGATATCTCAGTGTGGTTTTTATTTGAATTTCCCTGATACTTAGTGGTGCTGAGCATTTTTTCATGTGTCTGTTGATCACTTGTATATCTTCTTTTGAGAAATGCCTATTCAGTCCCTTTGCCCATTTAGCATAGTATTGGAAGTATTAGCCAGAACAATCAGACAAGAGAAGAACTAAAAGGCATCCAGATTGGAAAAGATGAAGTCAAACTGTCCCTGATTGCAGATGATATGATCTTATATAGAGAAAAACCTAAGACTCTTCCAAAAACTCTTAGAGCTGATAAATGATTTCAGAAAAGTTGCAGGATACAAAATCAACATGTGAAAATCAGTAGCATTTTAATACTCCAATAATAAACTAGCAGTAAAAAAAAAAAAAATCAGGAAAGCAAGACCACTTACAATAGTCACCACCCCAAAATACCTACAAA
>NW_007726416.1:675738-682796 GCF_000696425.1 Galeopterus variegatus | reverse complement strand
AGAGAACCCAGAAATCAACCCACATACTTACAGCCAACTAATTGATCTTTGACAAAGGCAACAAGCACATACATGGAGGAAAGGACTGACTGTTCAACAAATGGTGCTGGGAAAGCTGGGCATACATACATATAAGAAGGAAACTCGACCCATACCTCTCACTGTATACCAAAATCAACTCAAAATGGATTTAAAGACTTAAATATACAACCTGAAACTATAAAACTCTTAAAAGAAAACACAGAGGAAACACTTCAGGAAGCAGGACTGGGCAAAGACTTTATGAATAAGACCCCAAAAGTAAAGGCAACAAAAGAAAAAACAAACAAATGGGATTATATCAAACCAAAAAACTTCTTTAAAGAAGCAATTAAAAAAGTGAAAAGACAACCTACAGAATGGAAGAAATCTATGCATCCAACAAGGGATTAATATTCAGAATATACAAAGAACTCAAACAACTTAACAGTGAAAAGACAAGTAACCCATTTAAAAAACAGTTTTAGTTCTTAGAATAACAAGTGAAGTTGCTGACAGTTAGTTATTAGTACAGTCTGGGTAAATGATCTTCAAAGGTTGCCCTCAATATGATAAAAATATTCAGAATTTACCTGTGTAGCTATTTTGCTCTCCTGATGATTTTCAAAGAGATCGTTTCCTGTTTAACACAGCAGACTTTTACTTTTGAAATCTTTAGTAATCATTGGTTAACAAAAATTATTTACACTGCACACCATCTTCTTGTAATCTTGCTTCACGAAGACGTTAAATGAACTAGAAGAATGTAAATATGCATGTTTTATTGCGTATGTCAGATATTTCTAGTAGTATCAATTCAAAGGTTTTGAGAAAATGAGTACCTGACAGTGAGTAGGCCTGGGAAGAATCTAGTTCTATAACAAGCGACATGGTCTGAAAAATCACCCAACTTCACAAAGCAAACAGTAGCTTTGCTGTGTTATGCCAGGATTGCAACAAAACTGCCTTCTGGTCCATGTAACACAAAATGTGAAGAAAAAGTAAAGTTCTCACAGACCAAAAAGCAAATTCCTGGTGGGACCATTAGAATTTGCTTTTGTCTCAAGTTTGTATCTTCTACCCTTTTTCCTCAAGGTATCTGTGAATGACCTTGGACTATCTGCAACACTTGGACTAGATCCTATCCCACCCTGTGCCCAAGCACCCTTTAAAACATAGTACAAGTCTATCTTCCCTTCCTAATACAGGGTCTAATGGAAATTCAGAAGTATGAGAGGAGTTTTATTCTCAAGGTGTTGCTATACTTCCAATGTCAAAAGGCAACTGAAAGCCCAGTAAAATATCTGATTTTTTGTGCACCTTTAATACCACTTTCCCCTAGGAATAGAAAATAAAAATGGATATATTTCTAAGACCTCAAGGTTGCTGAAAATGGTAACATTAGGAATCTATTAATCTTAGAGATTTAGAGTTCTTAATGATTCCAGAATGCCAAAGCTTTTTTTGGTAACAACAGATGACAATGGAAAAAGACTTTCCATTTTCTGAGTTCCCTTTCTTAATGATCATTTTCTTAACTTTTCCTTATAAATATTCTTAACTTGTATAATTGCTTCCTTTTTGTAGCTTCCTCTGGTGTGTTTGTCTCTTGCGAATACAGCAGCAGCTCATAATGATCATTTTCTTAACTTTTCCTTATAAATATTCTTAACTTGTATAATTGCTTCCTTTTGTAGCTTCCTCTGGTGTGTTTGTCTCTTGCGAATACAGCAGCAGCTCACACAACACTGGCTATGAGATGAACAAGCTGTATTCTTCCAACTGCTGAAACCAGAGCAGCCTATTTAACATAGGTATAGAGTTCAGACTCCTTCAGGAAGTTTCTCTTTTGGTCGGTAGGATGGACTATAATGTCTTCCCAATCTTTCAGTGGGTCCAAAACCATCATCACAGAAACAGAGAGCATAAAACTTTCATTGAAGAGAGAGAAAGGCATAGGGCTACACAAGCAGGCATGCCATTCCTAGGACAGTAGGGAAGAACTAAATTTTAGAGTTTATGTGGAAGAAACAAGACTTTCCTTTAGAAAAATAATCAATAAATGCTTGATATGAAAAGTTAACTTTCAATGACTGCAAATGGATGTCAAAAATATTCAAATAGTATTAATGGTCTTAACAGGCAAAAGTGATGCCCAGGCACAGACTTGTGTGGGATAAGAAATGCTCAGAAGATGGGGAAAAGAAGATGAGCAGAATTTGGACACTGAAAAAACAGGAGGCATCACAAGGAATGCACATTGAAATCATTCTCTTGGACCAAACAACCTAAGGGTTTTCTCCAAATCTTTAGTAAGGGATGATATCAAAATAAATGTATCTTTTGTAATCTGTTTTGTATGATTACGCTTAACAGTGAAATATCTATAGTGTTCATTAAATAGTATGTGTTAGGTCATTCTAATGAATCATTTCACTGTGCATGAAGTCCTACAGCTATGTGGACTGGTAGGGACCTCTAATTATTGCAGTGAGGGTGCTGGTGCTAGAATTTTGCAAAGAAGGAAATGGCTTCCCATAGAGAGGGCTCTGTATTGCATGTTTCTACCTGTTTTACTTAACCAGTCAGAAAGACTCCTAGGATCCACAGGAGATTGACTCCTTGGTTCTTAACTCTCCTTGCAGGAGTTATGACACCTGAAAGTTTAATTTGAAAAGAGCAGAACATTTTTTCAGCAACAGTTCTCTTGAATGTATGCTTGTCTTTAGCAGGATTTAATTAATTTGAACATATTTTCTAAATGAATTTGGGACAAAACTATTTAGATAAGATAAGATTGGTGTTTTTGTGTGTGTCTGTGTGTGTATATGTCAATGTGTATCAGTGCAAGAGAAAAAGAGAGGAGAAAGAGATCATATTGTCAGGCAGAAGAGCTCTGTAGATATCAGTCCAGGAGAAGTAGAGTAAGAAGATATTATCCACATTTTGGATTTATCATTGTTGTTATTTTACTTTATCTGAATGTAAATAGAAAAAGTGACTATGTCTAATGTGGCCTTCAAATTAAGTATTTTTAATGGTGTCAACTTGTGTCTTCTTTAATAACTAATTAATTTCTGAACATCATAGTTCAGTATGTGGAGTGGAGCATCATCAGAATGGAGTAATATCTTAGACACGATTGGGGTTCCAAAGTTAAAATTATCTTTGAAAATCTCTTCAATCATCTACAAAGAGTTACTATTAAAATTTAAGTCCAACTCCATCAGTTTTTGTATCATTATAATGGTAGATCATTATTTCCTTGGTAGGGCATCAGATGAAATAATTTACACTTGTTTTATTAAGAGCCATGTTGAATGTGAATGTGCATCTTTAATTATGAAAAGCATATTCATAATACTGGGGTTCTTGCATCAGGAGAAGGCTGTTAGGACTATGTTCTCACGGAGGGCATTCCTTTGTCAGGTAGAATACCAGATCAAATGTGGGTAATTATAAAATTGATAAGTGTGTGTAGGTGCATTTGTGTGTACACGTTGCCTTTAGCTGAGCATGTAGAGTAAGCACACTGTATGAACACAACCCCACTACAATTTATTCAGACTGACCACTTCAATGAGCACTCTTTCATAGACTATTTTTTATTCTGGTGTTTGTTTTTGAACCACACAGACATTGCCTAACGTTTATTCAAACTTATGAAGCTTCAGATTATTTCTTAACCTTCTTCTTATGGTAGCCCCCACTGTTCCACCTGCTGTGACTCAAACAAACACCAGTATGTCTTAAGAATGCCTTTGTTGCTGCTGCAGTTAGATGCTTCCTCAGGGACACTAGGAATAGCAACAACCCAGGAAACTCTATCGATGTTACAGCTACCTGCTTCAGCTTTGGTTAATCTTCTAGAACTTGGAGCTGAGGTAGAGAGAATGGGTAGTAACACACCTGAAACTTTAATTTGGAAGAGGTCAAAACATTTCTGTCTTACCAGTAAAGTTCCCAGTATGCTGTCCCTTTGATATATCCCTCCCTATTCCTATTCAAAATAAGGTTATGAGAGTACTAACTTCGTAGAATATTTTCTATCTCTGAACATGTTTCAGAGGTTCTCACTTAAAAAAAAAAAGACAACCAGATATGAATCCACTTGAATTGTCTAAAAACAATTACAGTGACTTTTATCTAAGCAGAATTTTTAAGTGTCCATTAAATCTAATCATTACTGACCTTGATAGTGATGCAGTCTAAACTAGAGCTTCTAAATAGGAAAGGATTCATTTTCTAAACAGGCCCTTGGGGGGAAATTGTCTCTTCATAACTGATGACTGATAGAATTCAGTGAACTTGAGTTTAATATGAGTGTTCTGGCCTCTTTGTGGTCTAATCTGATAGTGTGTATTGTAGGGCTTCCGACGGTTATGGTAAGAGATGCCACTCATTTATATTAAAAAATAAAAATAGTAACTTTTCATTTTTACCTTTTCTGAGTGATTGCAAAACTAACAACCACATTTGCATTTGACATGAACAATGATTATATAAAGAGCAGTCTGGAAGACTCAATAACCTTTAGAAGTCAATAAACTTTAAATAACATGCAAATAAAGAACAAGGTTATATATACATTCTAAGAGGAATAGTACAGGAAGTAAGCATGAATTGGATGAATGAAATTATTCCCCTAGTCTAAGAAGAAGAATAAAGAAGAGGAAAAGGAGGAGGAAGAAAATGGGGAGAAGGAGGAATAAAGGAAGAGAAGGAAGAGGAGGAGGACTTGCTTAAAACTTTGTTTAAATTTGAGTAAATAACAGATTTTTGTGGACAAAATGTACACATATTCATACTTTTTTAAATTTGGAAAAGAGTAAAATAATAAGCGCAATGAATTAACTAACCTAGGGGAAACTCACTAGCGAATAGTCTTAGTTTTAATACAGGCAGTACACAAAGTAGGTAGTAAGAACACAGAGCTTGGAATCCATGCAAGGAGATTACGGTGCCATCATTGCCTGACACTAGACAAGTTGCTTCACATCGAGTCTTGTTTTCTCATTTGAAAAATGTATCTTTCTCACAGAGTTGGTTCTACTCAAAGTAGACTGTGCATATCAAAGTATTCCACAAACTATTCTTTTTTAGTAGGTCACACTTAACAAAATAGAAATGAGTTCTACTCCTTGTTCTGCCAAAAAGCGTGACCAGAGGCAATTCCTTACCTCTCTAGGCAGGTCGAGAGGATGGGGCGTGTTGAAGTAGACAGTCCGTGTGTTCTCTCCCAGTTCAGAGCCCTGGCTATATAATATAGAAACTATGGTCTGTCATTCTTTCCACCAATTCTGCCAGTAACTGGTACATTTCTAGGGAAAAAAAAAAAAAATGTTTTCTAAAGAGGCTCTTAGGGGCCCGAAAGAGTTAATATAGATTCCTAAACCGCCTAGTGACAGCTAAAGAATAGTGATATTTGGTTGACTATGACAAAGAATCTGATCTCCCTCATTTGTAGTGCCAAAGTAGCATTGCATAAGCTGTCAAGCCCCAAGCACCAGAAACCTATCACCAGATATTAATTTACCTGTTGTGTGCATCTAATAATTGACAGCTCCAAATCCCATATCATTTTTGGTGGGCTTCCCTCTGACATATTCTTTGATTAAGGAAATAGTCAGCCAGAAAGCCAGTGTGTCCCTAATGTGGCCACCTCAGTTTAGCCTCCTTATTATGCTGGAATATTTTCCCCTAAATTAGATTTCCTGTCTTCATAGTGGCAGTTTACATGAACTTAATACATTACAAAATGTGCAGTCCCCTTGAGATTCTGTGATAGATTGTGATATTTGAAAACCATATTTCCTTGGGAAATAAAAGCCTTGGCCATGGCCAAATATTTTATCAGCTTAGCATTATCTTCAGATAATGGCACTATTAATGCTTGTCACCCTTGTCTGCTACCAAGGGCTTATGTTCTTGCTTTGGAACAAGGCACTGAAAGTTTTAGAGCTTTGAGCTCCACTAGCAATAACCAACCTAGATAGGTACCCTTTGTTCTATGCTGGCTGGCATCTAATCATGCACAATGGGCCCCTCTATTATTTTCCCTTCACTGATACGGAATCTGATTACCAATTATGCTACATGGGATGGGATTTCTATATTTTACATCTTGGCTGTGATGGGCTGTTGATGTCATGTCAAGGGATGGAAGCCCAGTGGTGAGTCTTACTCTGGAAGAAGGGAACTAGTGTGAGAAAAAAGCAGAGCACAAATCCCAAAGACTCAACAAAGTGAAATCTAAGGCCGTGGGATCATCAAGTTACCAGCTAGAAAATCTCAGAAGCTCCCAGATTAAACAGAAATGGGCAATTAGAGGTAAATCTTTCATTGTCTTATTCATCTTTATTTAACTGCATGGACAATACAATAAACAGAATCAAAATTATGGAAATACATACACTTCTGTTGGTACTCTTATGTATCCATCTTCACTATATTTATTGTTTGTCCAAGAGTTAAGTTCTTGCAGGTGGAGGGTTGTTTTGACTTTCTGATTACATCGGTCTCTTTTCTTGTCCCACATTTTCCCAAGATAAAGCTGTGTCTAGGCAAAGGGTACATTGCTCCCTAAGGGATTCAAAAAGTGTTTTCTTAGTACATAATTCTCCTTTGCTCTTGTTTCTAAATTCTGGTGTGTTAATCGTCACCAGCTAACTTTTATTAGTAGGCTGTGCTCTACGTATTAACCAATTACCAAAAACGGACTTTTCTATTTTTGGTAATATTCCAACCGTGGTCCAAACAGTAACTGCATATGCATATGAATGGCAATATTCTAGGTGCAAAGAGAGTGTTCTATTAGGGCTGAGCCTTCACTTAATACTCTGATATAACAAAGGCATGAAAAAGCTGAAATCAAAGAGGAGTTAGCTTCACAAGCAATGACGTAGAGATTGTTTTATAATCTGCTATGAAAGGAAAAAGTTAAAATTTAATTATGTACCAAAATGTAAGTTAAAAAATGTGGAATCTGGTTTTAATCAAACATCGATGGACTTGGAGAAGGACCAATGTAAGTATATCTT
>NW_007726416.1:674258-675321 GCF_000696425.1 Galeopterus variegatus | reverse complement strand
TGGAATCTGGTTTTAATCAAACATCGATGGACTTGGAGAAGGACCAATGTAAGTATATCTTGTAACTGCAAAATCATTCCCATAATGTGTTCTGGATAATCTCAAATGATTCAGACTCAAATCACACTTCTATTCTCTGAGAAAATTTGCTCACAAATATTGTCATGCATAATAGTTGTACAACTAAACAATCTCAGTTTCAGGGATTTACTTTATGGCAGGAAGACAACAAAATCTGTGCCATCCTATTCAAAGTCAGAGTTTATTTTTCTTGAAATTGGAACTAAGTAGGCAGAAAAATACAGCAGTAGTGATACCTTACAGCAAGCTTTAGCACTCATGGTAGGTATTGAAAGTCTCACTGAAAGAGTGATTGGATGCTTTCTGGGTAACACCCAGGAACACATCACATTCTCCTGATAAACATCTAGCTTGTGACATGACACATGTTGCAGCTCAGTTCCTTGGAAAACAGACTCTGAAGCAGAGATTTGCATGGAAGAAATTTATTGAGGGGAGCTCTTGAGATAAACATAGGAGAAGCATAGTGAAGAAAGCAGGACTGATAAAGTTGAGGGAGGAGTTGAGCTATAATGTAGTCCCAGCCTTAGCCAATATTGTCGAGATTTCTGGAGTTGAGATGCTACTCAAAGTAATCTCCAAATGGGGCAAGAGGCTAGGCCTTTATACCCTGACATAGACCGGTCACTGGATGTGGACTGCCCTGGGAAGGAGGCATCCTCACCTAAGATGAAGGTAAGTCTCAGAGAGGAACATAACTAACACTCTGAAAGACCAACACTCCCAGATCCTGAAGGAATGAGTGCCTCTGCTCTCAAGGGGGTTCTGGGCAGCACATCAGAGAAAATGTGTGTAATAAGGAGGCAGCATGGTAGATTTGGGAACACATGAGCTTTGAATTCAGACAGACTTAAGTTTAAAGATTGGATAAGACAATGAAAAATTATGACAACTCTGGCCAAATTATTTAACTTCTAGAAGTCTCACCTGAAAACTGGTAATGTCTCCTTTACTCTGTTGTTGTGATTATTAAATTAGACAA
>NW_007726416.1:669956-673124 GCF_000696425.1 Galeopterus variegatus | reverse complement strand
TTATAGGAAAAGATCAATGACAGCCAGACCAGTCAGGCAACAAACAAAATGCTTCATAAAAGAAGTAATTCTTAAGCTGAGTCTCAAAGGACAAGTCAAATTTAAATGCTTGGCAGGAAAAGTAAAGGATTCTGAATGAGGAACACTTTACTTGAGGCAGATGAGAAAAAACAGGGCTTTCTCTCACTTGAGTGTCATTGTGTATATGGAACTACAAATACTCACAATAGCCTTTCATAATCTGTCACCCCTGCAGTTCAGCCTAATCCCTCTAGAGCTGTTGCAAGGCTGACTCTCTTTAGCCTATTAAGATAACGTAGGGCTAGTAAAAACTGAGATTCTGTGTGAGAGAGAGAAGTCAAGGTTAATTTCTGTGGTCACGCATTGATCCATGACATCTGTCGACCTTCATATTACTCCCTATCCCTCATATTCCCCCATTAAAAAGTCACTTGTCAACTAAAACTGGTTTGTACAGCTACTAAAATACTTAGTCACAGGCTAAATTGTATTAGCATGAATGTGTTCAGAGAAGTCTCCACCCATTTTCCACATATCTGGTACTGGTCTTCTACCTTAAGTATCTGAAGGGCAGGAACCATGTTTTGTTCACTTCTGTATTCCCAGCATCCAGCATAAAATGAGTACCTAACTGGGATTGACAGTGAATGTATATGCCTTATTAGAGAATGCAATAAAGGATAAAAGATCAGACAGTTGGCAAAATTATGAAAGACCCTCAGAACTATGTAGAGTAGCTTAGATTCAAAGTAGTTGTGATTGTGATTTCAAATCAGAAGGGTTATGTAATCAAAGTTGTTTAAGATATTGTAGAGCTAGGGCTGGGTCTGGAGCTCGCAGAACCATCAAGCATGTTGTCCAGACTGGGTCACAAACCCTTCAGGAAAAAGGTCCTTGGAGCCTTGGTTGAAGAAGGAATAGTTTTTATTCAGCATACACACTTCTAAGAGTGAGGCAGTCCAAAGAGAAACTCAGAAACTCAATTGCTACCAGCAAATTCCAAAGAAAAACTGAGCAGCTGCCAGGAAAGTGGACATGCTCTATTTTTAGATGCAAGCTCTGGGTTCAGCTGCCTTCACAAACTCTGAAGAACACACAAGAATAGCAACAAACTAAAAAGATACATGTGCATGCACGCGCACTAACTCCACCCACACACAACTGTTTTACAAAGAATGTGCTGCACCACCCCCAACCAGACCTGAGGCAAGGGAGCCTGACTAAACTACTCTATTTTCCCCACAGATGGAATCGTCTAATAGCAGATTACAAGACAGAGAAGACATTTAGAAGCCATGTGAAAACTGACATAATTTTGTTAATAATTGGATGAAGTATAATAGCACAAAGACGTCTCCTATATGAGAAGTCAAGACATAAGAAAATTTAGAAATCACAAGCACAAATCTGATAGTTGAAAACAGTACAATAAATGTATTCTCCAAGACTGAGAATTAGGAAGGGAGAACCCAAAACTAAGAACTAAACCTCAGGGAATGCTAACAGTTGGTCAGATATGCAGGGGAAAAAAATCTGACATTGTCTAGAAATCAAAAGGAAAGATGTGGTTCCACAAGGGTGGAGGTGGCCAAGCATACCAAATGTTACCAAAAGGCCCAGAGCAGTTAAAAAATCACTGGAATTAGTAATAAGAAAACTCTTTATGCCCTTGGAGAAAGTGGCATTTCAGGTTAATGATGGAATTGACATGGCAAAGGTTGAGCAAAGGAGTAGGTAGAGAAGATATGGAGTTCATGAACATCGTGTTGGTTAATGTTATGTATCAACATGGCTAGACTATGATAACCAGTTGTTTGGTCAAACGCCAGTCTAGACGTTGCTGTGAAAGTATTTTCAGCTGTGGCTAAGGTTTAAGTCAGCAGACTTTGAGTAAAGCAGCTGACCCTCCATAATGTGGGTGAGCCTCATCCAATCAGTTGAAGGCCTTAAGAAAAAAGACAGAGGTACCCCCAAGAAGAAGGAATCCTGTCTCCAATCTGCCTTCAGACTCAAGACTGTAACGTCAGTTCTTCCCTGGGCCTCCAGCCTGCTGGTTTTCCCCACAGGTTGCAGCCTTGCCAACTCCTACAATTATGCGAGCCAATTCCTTCAAATAAGTCTTTCTCTATTTATACATCCTATTGATTCTGTTGCTCTGGAGATCCCTGACTAAAACAAATATTAACCAGTAATTTGATAAATTTTAAAGTAAAAAAAGAGAAACAATGGTGAGCAGAAAATCAAAATATTATTGTTTCTGAGACATAGGAGATTAATTTGAGAGCAAGATGACTCCAATTGTCTTACAACTATGTATTGTTGCCCAGACCCACTCTATCAGTTAAGGACCAAAGTTGACTTCATCCAGTGAAGTCAGAGTATCCCCAAATCCACCTAAGACAAGAAAGGACCATATCAGATCATTTCAGACCAAGGTTTAATGGGCTTCTCTCATCATACGGATCCTGTAACTAATACTTTGGACAAAATGTATACAACTAGATACACCATGTCTCACTCCCTGACAACCATTGTAATTTCCAAAGTGTAGAACTGTCTTTATATATACTAAATTTCTGAATTGTCATCTCCATTATGCTCAATACTTTCTCTTCCTCTGAACAAACCTCACATTACATACTTGCCACTCAATCATGTCCAGGTCAGGTATGCTTGCTATGTAGTCGTAAGCATCTTCACTTTATTTTAACGTGTATTGTACTGCATTTTCATTGCTATTTATTTGTATATATCTCATACTAGACAGTAAATTCCATGAGACCAGAGACAGTGTTTAGGAGCACCATGAGAAGCACTCAACAGAGGTTTGTTTTATGATAGAGTAAATGAATAAACAAGTAAACTGTTATACAGCAATTAATGCCTCTATTAGTAAAGGCCTGATAGGAAATAGAGAGTATGCTCAAATCAGGAAAACTCTAAGAGAGTTTATTTCCAAAAAAAAAAAAAAATGTTTTTTAAAAGAATTACAGTGGAGTAGACAGGACATGGGAAACAATAAAGGGACAATGTGAGAACCTAGGACTCTCAACAGAAGATTTGTTGCTGCCCTTAGGCCCAAAGCAAGAAGTAGGGAGAGGTTACTAGAACCTGGAAAGAAAGAGATCAGAGGTAGAACAGTTCACA
>NW_007726416.1:665842-669348 GCF_000696425.1 Galeopterus variegatus | reverse complement strand
AGAAGTAGGGAGAGGTTACTAGAACCTGGAAAGAAAGAGATCAGAGGTAGAACAGTTCACACTATGAGGAGTAGTGACCATTTATCAATGAATACAGCCAGCCCAAGACTTCTTCCTAGGGAGGGAACCAGAGGAATATGGAATGTCCTAATTTCTCCCCCCACCCCCAACATTAGTATTTTCCTAGGGTTTCCACTTGACTGGACCCAACTGGAAGCAAGAAGGTATAACAACCTCTTGATACAGTCCTTACAGGTCACCTCCTAGGGCAGAAAGCATGGTAGAAAAAGCAGAGAATGGATCTGGAGGGAAAACAGGTATCTATCGGGCTTAACACCATTTATAACTAAGACCTGGGTCTTTAGCAACCCTGTCTTCTACCACTCAGTGTATTAGTCCATTTCTGTTGCTTATAACAAAATACATAGAACTGGGTAATTTATAAGAAAATGAAATTTATTACTTACAGTTTCAGATGCTAGGAAGTCCAAAGTTTAGAGAACACATCTGGTGAGGGTCTTGGTGGTTGCAACAGTGATGCAGGGGTCTCACATTGTAAATGGCAGAACAGAGAGAGAGAGACTAACCTCCTCATTCACTCTCCTTTTAAAACCTTCTGTGAGGAAAATGGAGACAGACTGGTCAGGCTCCCTTACCTCATATCCGGCTGAGTAAGACTGGTATACCTGCGCATGTGCACCCATGTGTTCCTGACTCTAGTTTAAAAGACAATGGCTTTGATCCACTAGGCAGCTGAGCTCATGTCTGAATAAAGCATGCCAACCTTGCCAATGGCTCCCAATCTTTTTCCAACTACCTAGCTCATGACCCGCACAGGACAGTTTTGAAGGGTCTATTATCCAACCCAGCAGGCTCCAAAACTCACCCCAGACCACCATTTTTAATCCATTCACTACTGCACGGTCCTACAATCCAATCACCTCTTCAAGCTCTACCTTTCAATTACCATAACAGGATTTCCCACCCTCTTAACCGTCACAGTGGGGATTAAGCCTCGATGAAGTTAGGGGGTCATCCAGTCTACAGCGCTCAGTTTAATGAACAAAATTTGTCAAATATGTTTCTTCATGTTCTCCATGCAAATGACACTATAGCTTGTTTCCAGAGAAATTATGGTAGTGGTAACAGTGTAAATGGTCATAGTAGTTTACACTTATTAAGAATGTATTATGCTCTGGGCATTATTATTATTATAATTATTTTGCTTTATATATATACATACATAATCTCATTTAATCTTCACAACCCATGAAACATATCTGTATTTTACAGATAAAACAACTAAAGATTGGAATTTATTTTACTTACCTTAGTCCTTATAAATAACAAATGATAAAATCAGAATGTAAATCCTTATCTTATTCCAAAGCCTGTGCTATTTACTCCCTGCTACTACTGTGAGTTGTGTGGTTATCCACTAGGCTGCTAGGTCCATATGAGAAGAGGTCATTTCTACTTTTTTTTAAACTGGAGCACCTTGCACAGTGCTTCATAAAAGACATTCAAAAATATTCCTAGAATTAAATATTAATGATATAGAGAAAACAAAGAAAAAGGGCTTGTAGAATCAAGATACATTTATGAACCATAAATAATAGAAAAATGCAAAATATAAAACAAAGGAAAAGCAGGCAAAAGCTAAGTACAAGAAATCATCATTTTTTCCCCCTAGATATGCAGTAGGTTTACTTTGATGCACTTCTCTTGGCTGGATTCAAGTTAATATTTCTTTTTACTCAGTGTTTTGCTAAGAGCCATGAGATGAGCTTTTGCTGAGCTTGAAACAGCTAGTCTCTTTTTCCTCAGAACAGTCTTTTCCTGAAGCAAAATCCTCTCTTTTGGAGCAAAGCCTCCCTCCTAGGGTTCTTTGTTCTGCCAGTGACGAGTCCCTTTGAGCCTCTGTCTGGAGCAGGTCTGGAACCAACACCTCTGAACGACTGAGCAAGTTGTCTCTCATCTGTTTCCCTTGCTGCGCTGGAGGTTTGTGCAGATATGTCTCTCTGTCTCAGCTCATTTCAATAACCCCCCACCAGCAAAAGGTGGTTGAACTTTTTTTCTTAAAGGTAAGGTTATTTTGACATAGAACTAATATCTTACCTTAAAAGTGAATCACTTTACTATAAGCAAGTTGACTTCTTCACAAGCAATGCTGACATAAAACTCAACTTCAATAAGTAGAGAATAAATCCAATGATTGTAAATTTAAAATTTTAGGCATCTTTCGGGTCAACTGCCTATATAATGAAGAATTCCCTACTATAATAAATTGGGAGTAGGTTGTTCTGAATAAAAACTTCTTCTGCTTTGAAAGAAAAGCCTGGTCCTGTGTTAGCTGTGTTAACAGAGCTGCCTTAAATTAACCCAAAATCTACTTCACTTGAAATTGTGTTATTCATTCTTTTAAATAACATTTATTGACTGCTCAATTCACAGGCACTGTCCTGGCTGTTGGGATTTCTACTTATTTACCTACTAAAATGATATGCAATAGCTCTACCCAATTATCTATGTGGTCAGTTGAGTGGACTTGGAGTGGAAGGAGGTGGAAAGCTCGCTGCTGAGGGCAGCAGGATATGGTATGTTACCATGGAAGAAGAAGAAAAGAAAGTGGAATGATTTTCACATGACAGAAATAGAAAGCCATAGAATAGTACATTAAAAAGGAATAGGAGTAGAGAAGACATTTGGTTGTGGGTGGTCATGGCTTGAGTTGGGTGTGAGTTGGGTGATGAAAAGCAGATGCAATAAACAAATCTTTTCAAAAGTTACAGATGAACTACCAGAGTAGAATGTATGTTGGAACAGAAAGCAAAATAAATCTCTGCATAATTATACATCTTGAAATAGAAGCATTTTATAACTTTTGTCCTCTCTCTTTTTTACATAACTATTTTCCATTTGTTTTGTAGGGCTAGACCAACATACTGTCACTCCCTCATCCCTCACTTCTCCAACCAGCAAACATTGTGGATATTGGCAGATCTGGGAGTAGCAGGGACAGTAGGTGGAGAAGGTCCACTTCACTGTCAGCTCATCAGGATCACCTTGTCCCATGATCAGGCAGCTTTGTGTGATTGACTCAGTTATCTTCCTCCTCCCCCTAATATAGAAATAGATGCAGATAAAATGTTCTTATTGCCACCAAGAAGGAGTGGCCTTAATAGATAGCAAGTACTTTTATCTAATACCCATCAGGAAAATAAAAAATGTTTAAAAGTCCAGTGTTCAAAATCCATGTCATTATTTTTGGTATGTAGCTTCTCAGATCTAAAAAATGTACATGCTAGTTATTGGATTATCTCCAACATCATAAAAATATATTGGAGTATTATCTATCTTCATCTATTATCTATGTTTATCTTACTATCTGTCTTTATTACCTATGTAAAAATATTTCCTGACTCTATTACCCTCATCTATAACCGCAAGCACAGAAATAAAATTGTCTGTTCTATAATTACATTTTATTCTTTTCTCCAATTTCT
>NW_007726416.1:663265-664587 GCF_000696425.1 Galeopterus variegatus | reverse complement strand
ATTTTGGATCTTCTAGCCTCCAGAACTGTGAAAAATAAATTTCTGCTGTTTGTAAATTACCCAGTTTATAGTATTTTTTTATAACAGCCTCAACAGACTAACACACTATATATTGGACATCATTCCATATAAATACATAAAACAAAATTTTCTGTTCTTCCCCTCTTCCATCATATAATTCTACATTATTACGTAATTTGCCCCTGTCAGTAAACATTTCAGTGTTTTAATCTTTTGCTATTATAAATGTTGCTACAATGAATAACTTGTATGTATGTCGTTTCATACTTGTCGGAGTTTATGGGATAAATTTTTTTGAAATAGAATTACAAGGTGGAAGGATGTATGTGTTTTTATCTTCACCATGTATCGCTAAATTGTCCTTCATGTAAAGCATACCAATTTATAATGTTTCCCAACACATTTGTCAGTGCAGTGTGTTGTCAGTCTTTTTGATGTTTACCAGTTTAGAAATAAAATCTCTCTGTAGCTGTAACTAGAATTTTTCTTATCCTAAGTGAGTTTGTGCAACTGTTTACATATTTAAGAGTCATTTGGGTATCCTTTTCTGTGAACAGTATATGTGTTCTCTTTTTTCATGTTCCTACTGAGCTGTTGAGCCATTGTGTTAGTGATTTGCTAGCATTCTTTATACAGTAGAAAAACTGGCCCTTCATCTGTGATGTAAGTTGCAAATAGTTTTTCCAACTTGGCCTTTGTCTATTTTCTTTGTTTATGGTGTTATTTTCGAAGATTGTTTTTGATGATTGAGGCAAATGCATTAATCATTTCTATTATGATTTCTCTGAGTCATACTAAAATATTCCTTTCCTGATGTAAGATTATTTTTTAAAAATATCCTTCAATGGTGTCATTTGTACCCATTTGTCTAGACTGGTCAGACTTTCCTCAATACTTTTTATTTTCACAATATTCCTGACAGCTATTGCTTGCTTATTTTTCCACATAAAATTTAGAATCACATTGTCTGATTCTTCAAGTAAACTTGTTAGATTATGCAAAAGTTTTAGGTTGATTTGGGGAGATTTAATATCATTATGATGTTGAATCTTCTCATGTTAAATCATGATATATATTTCCATTTCCTCAAGTATTCTTTATCAATAACATTAAAAAAAATTTAAATATAAAACCTGCTCGTTTTTTATTAATGATATACCTAAATATTTTATCATATTTATTGCTATCACAAAGAGAGTTTTTCTTTATATTCTAATCTTATTTGAATGCATTGAGGCTGTTTTTTTTTATATATTAATTTTATGCAAGTCATGTTACTGAGTTATTTCATTAATTGTGGT
>NW_007726416.1:662015-662659 GCF_000696425.1 Galeopterus variegatus | reverse complement strand
TAAACTATGAATCTAGACAGGAAAATAGTTATAATACTGAGTGTATTTATGTGTTTCTTTTGGTAATTTGCCAGTTTTTTTTCTGGTACTAAAAGGAAGTGTGATTTTCAAGTTATTATTCCTGTCATTTGTGATTTAATATAAGAACTATAAGGTTTATCAAAATTGTGCACTTAGCTATGGTATTAGTCTGTTTGGTGTTGCTATAACAGAATACCTGAGACTGGGTAATTTATAAAGAAAAGAGGTTTATTTGGCTTACGATTCTGGGACAGCTGCTTCTACTCATGGCAGAAAGTGGCAGACAGCTGGCAGGTAAAAGCAGATCACATGGTGAGAAGAAGCAAGAGAGAGAGAGAGGGGAGGTGCCAGAGTCTTTTAAACAACCAGCTCTTGTGGGAACTAATAGAGCGAGAACTCACTCACTACCCTACCCCCAGGGAGAGCATTAATCCATTCATGAGGGATCCGCCACACATGACTCAAAACAGCTCCCAACACTGCCACATTGGGGATCAGATTGCCACATGAGTTTGGGGGGGGGGGACAACACATCCAAACTCTGTCATTTACTTATACAGTTCCTTTTGACACACTATATGACTAGTGATCGAGTTAGTATATAGAATGGTTTTTCTTCTTTC
>NW_007726416.1:657475-661619 GCF_000696425.1 Galeopterus variegatus | reverse complement strand
GAGAACTCACTCACTACCCTACCCCCAGGGAGAGCATTAATCCATTCATGAGGGATCCGCCCCACATGACTCAAAACAGCTCCCAACACTGCCACATTGGGGATCAGATTGCCACATGAGTTTGGGGGGGGGGACAACACATCTAAACTCTGTCATTTACTTATACAGTTCCTTTTGACACACTATATGACTAGTGATCGAGTTAGTATATAGAATGGTTTTTCTTCTTTCCCATTTTTCTCTCTCCTTCATCACCAATTTTATCAGGTTATATTATCTTTCTTAGTATTTAATTTCTTAGTTATATAGTTTTATACCTCTATAACTAGATTTATCAGTTTTAAGTGTATATTTTATTCCATGGCTATAAAAGATAAAGAAACAACCACTTATTCTTTCTCTCTTGAACACCTTTCCCCTTTTCTCCCAACTTTTCTTAATTGACTTACATAATTGATTCATTGTCAGGACTTATGACAATTACACTCTATAATATAACTATAATCCCCACATTTGCTTGACTATTAGCATTGAAATCCTAATACTTTTGCTCTTCCAATAGTAGCCTTACGATTCTAACGTCTTAGTCCTACACTCCTAATGTTCTTTACCACAACTTTTGCTGTAGTTTTTTTATTCATTTCATGATTATCTGAATATCAACCTCTAGTAGTGTTTTCAAGAAATGCTTATAGTGTTTATCTTACCTGTGATCTTACATATCCAAAAATGTTTGTTGCCTTTTTCTTAAAATTAGATGCTGCTCTGCTATTTTCTAGCATTGAATATTGCCATGTTGATGTCTGGTTATAATGCCAACCATCAGAAAATACAGAATGATTTAGGCTAGATTGAAGAAAAAAATAGCTGTTAACATTCGCATGTATTTGGGAATGCAAATTCTCCATAAGACTGTTTTAGTTGCTGCTACTACTGCTATTATTGTCAAAATATTAACTCATATCATGCTTTCCTGAATATTGGCATACATTAAATATACTATTCAACGTCAAAAAGCAAATGTTAAGGAATGGGTACTCAAGCATTACAGGTTTACATTTGGGGAAAAAACAAACAAAAAAAAACAAACAAAAATACTTCATTCCCTCTGGAATTCTTGCTTTTAAACT
Source organism: Galeopterus variegatus (assembly GCF_000696425.1). NCBI lineage: Eukaryota > Metazoa > Chordata > Mammalia > Dermoptera > Cynocephalidae > Galeopterus > Galeopterus variegatus. The sequence goes on along the minus strand of NW_007726416.1, from coordinate 660,489 downwards.
GAGTGATATCTAACTTATGATTCCTGTCACAAGGATTGTCTAAGCAGCCTGTCCTATGCAGTGAGTCTGCCCTGATCCCAGCTATGTCGCTGCCTTAAATAAGGTAATATTTTTTTCTACTGAAAATCAGAGATTGTTAAACATTTCTAACATCTATCAGTTTTATTTTCTTCCCTAAGTCATATGCTGCATTACTTTATTTTGTTTTAGTGAGTCAACAGAGATCTTTCCTGTAATCACTAAGGAAATTGTTTTGTACTTTAGCATCTCTAGAACACACTGTGTGAAAAATGTGCCTTCATTACCTTCAGACTCACTCTTCATCTAAACATCATCACTGCATACCTAACTAATATTCTCTGATAAAGATTTAAAGTAAAATCTTTAGGGAGAGTTTGTTTAATGATGTTAGCTAATTTTACTGGGCAAGACGTACCTGGCACTGTACTAAGCCACTAACATATTTCATAGCTAAATAGTTTAGTGTATTTAAGTCCAACAACAAAAAATAGGTAGATACTGTCAATAATGACATTTTACAGAAAATTTAATTCCTTAAAAGTTTAGCTAACTCACCTAGGATCACACAGCTAGAGAGTGCAGAGCCATAAGCTAAAGCCAGGCTCTGATTCCAGAGCCCAAGCACTTTATCAACTTTACATTATTTGCACACAGACACCAGCTAGTGTCTGGGATGACAGTGCTACTAATAAACCTCCCATAGTGTCTACATTTGATATCATTGACAGAAAGATGCTGTGGCTTAACATTAGGCCCATAGATTTCCTCATTCTGGTTCATATTAAACACATTAAAACAATGCTCAATCCAGTAAAACTGGTGCACCTTAGTCAGAACAGTTATCTTGTGTTTGCAGGTTGTTTGAACTTTTCACTTTTCAATCTATTATTCAGGAATAATATTAATATCTCTAGCGAGATTGTTAAGAAATAAAAGGTGGACACACACACACCACCACTACTATACATGCAGACTTTTGAGCGTTGTACTATAACTTCCAGATCTGTGCAAGGCTCTTTTTATGCTTCAGATTATATAGAAGGGAAGACTGTGAGTGTGGCCTGATTGTTCACTCGCTTTGCCTCTCAGCTGTGCTCTTTGGGAAACGGTAGTAACAGCATCATTATCATATTCTCATGCTTTTCAACTTAAGACATGATAAAGTTGCAGTGAGTGCAATTTCTTCTGGGAGAATAAAACTTTTGCCTCTTCTCTAGTAATTTGCAAAAAATGAATAAAAGCAAAACAAAGCAGAGGAGAAAAAAAAGCAAAGCAGAGCAAATTGCTCTGGAAAATATGCTCCAATAGAAAAAACTTCAAAAAAACATTGTTATCAGGTGAAAAAATAACACATTTGAATAAATATTTATATACGTTTTCATAGTTTTCTGGCTTATGTTCTTTCATGCACCTTGCAGGCAGTTAAAGAAACAAGTATAAATCATAAATAAGGAATAAAGTGAACTCCATGAAAGTCTCTGATTACACCATTACTAAAATCCAGCTTAGCAATCATTTCACTTCCTTCCCAGCGTATTTGTATAAGCAATCCAAAACAAACGTGTAGGATTTATAGAACACATTTAATATAAATGAAAATAGGACTATGCTCAGAAGTAACAAACAATTAATTCATGTTTCCCTCTAGCAATGAAAGTCGTGTTGGAAAAACAACATATTCCTAAGGAGAAACATCATCAAAGAATTTAAAATAACTTGAGATAAATGACATAGGGTGTTTCTATGGGCTACAAAGCAAACTAGATGTTTGTGTACTGAGCATTTTAATACTCTTTTCTATCACTGATTCCTGCATGAACTTGGAGACATCATTTTACTCTGGTTTCTTTAATGATAAATGTGATTAAATGAGCATGAACTAGCCCAGCTTCAGGAAAGAGAACAAATAACTAATCAACCAGAAACCAAAATGTGTTGTTTTGGCTGGGAAAGGCATTTTGAAAATAATCTGTCAGAGCTACAGAACTTTCATGTCCTGACTAAAACCACCAAAGATCATAAATAGAACCAATGCTTTTCTTCATCTATATATATTTGGTCAAACCATAATTTTATTATTCCTGCTTCTCCTAGTTTTACAGAGGAAATGCGGATCCCTTCTGCTGGAAAATCTTCTAGACATCTTTACCTCTATACAAATCTCCTGTGACTAACTTTACACACATCTCATTCATTATGGATATTCACTCTCTAAAGTTAACACAAAAAATCAAGTGACTCATAAATCATAACTTTGGATTATAAACTTATAATGACTTCATCTAGTGTTAATTAAAGATTATATATAATTTTAAGTATGTGAAAAATACTTAAGAACACCTGATAATGCAAGATGATCCTGATACTTAATGTAGAAATATAATTTCAAATAAATTCCAGTTATTGCCAAAAATATATTTTGGAAGTAACTGAATATTGGCTCATTCTAAAAAAATAAGTTGAGAATTCATGAGCGAATTCACAGCAAGGTGGAAACTAATATCTGTTTTTCTCAAATGTGCTAGACTAGGCCACCAGATATTGTTAGGGGCTAAAATTAGCCATTGTAATAAAGCATAAGGCATTACTATCTCATGTACTGTCACAGTGTTCCAAAATATAATTTGTTTTGATAGAATTCAATAGTTTCTATAAGTTGGAGTCATTAAAACAACTCTTCTTTTCTTCATATGTATATGTGATGATAAATAACCACTTTCACAGACTTAGCACTTTTTAATTGAGTGTTTTGGTATAATGCAGGCATGGTCTTTATGTAATTATTAGGGACTCTCAAACATAATATATAAAGTGTGTGTGTGTGTGTGTGTGTGTGTGTATAGTATAAAGTACTTAATATGTCATGTGCTTTTTAACTGAATTTGTAGCTTTATACACAAAAGTTAATAAACATCTCTTTAATTTAAAACTCTTGGGCATAACTTTGCGCGCATGCGCCCTGACGCGCACGGGCGCCAGTTCATGCGCTCCGC
>NW_007726416.1:653853-655885 GCF_000696425.1 Galeopterus variegatus | reverse complement strand
GATACTACCCCACATCTATTTAGATGACTACTACTAACAACAACAACAGAAGAAAAAAAAAAAAAAGAAAGTAAGTAAGAAATATTGGGAAGGATTTGGAGAAATTGGAATACTCACTCACTGTTGGTGAGATTAGAAAATGGTGATGCCACTATGGAAAACAAAATCATGGTTCCTCAAAACATTAAAAATATAATTACTATATAATCTAGCAAATCCGCTAATGAGTATATACCCAGAAAGAATGAAAGAAAGGCCTCAAAGAGAAAATCGTACACTCAAATTCATAGCAGCTTTACTCATAAGAGCCAAAAGGTGGAAGCAGCCCAATCTTCTATCAACAGATGAACAGGAAAACAAAATGTGGTATATACATACAGTAGAATGTTATTCAGCCTTAAAAAGGAAGACAATTCTGACACAGGTTCCAAATGGATGAACCTCAGCATTATTATAAGTGAAATAAGCTAGACACAAAAAGTCAAACCAACTTATGTGAGGTATCTAGAATAGTCAGATTCATAGACACAGAAAGTACAATGGTGGTTGTGAGGGACTGGAGGCAGGAGAGAATGGGAAGTTGTTGATTAATGGATATAAAATTTCATTTTTATGAGATGAATTCTGGAGACTGGTTGCATAACAGTATGAATTGACTTAATACTACTGAACCATAGACATGAAAATGGTTAAGATTGTACATTTATGTCATATACATTTTACTACAATTAAAAATAAAAATAAAAAGAATGGAGAAAATTAAGGTGTCAGGATAAAAATTAATTCAGTTTTTGTTAAATCCTTACAAGGATTAAGCCCCGGTTGAACAGAACCACAAGGTGATTCCCTCAAGAGTCCTCTAAAAGAGTTCTGAACTGTGGCTGCTGTAGGTTCGATGCCACCCCCTAACCTCACTGAAGCTTAATTCCCACTGTAACTGTTGAGAGTGGGAAATCCTATTATGGTAATTGAAAGGTGGGGCTTTGAAGAAGTGATTAGATTATAGGACCATGCCATAGTGAATGGATTAATAATAGTGGTCAGGGGCATGATTCTGAGAGCTTTAAAAGGAGCGCTCATGAGGTGCTATCTCTCTCTCTGCTCCCCTACTTCTGCCATGTGAGACCCCTGGGTCACTGTTGCCACCACCAAGACCCCCACCAGATGTGTTTTCTGGACTTTGGACTTCTCAGTCTCTGAAACTGTACACAATAAATTTCATTTTCTTACAATTATCTGGGTCCATATATTTTGTTATAAGCAACAGAAACAGACTAATACAGAAAATTGGTACCAGGACTGGGGTGTTGCTTGTAACAAAGACTTGAAAATGTGGAAGTGGCTTTGGAACTAGATAATGGGCAAAGGCTGGAGGAATTTGAAGGAGGAGGCTAGAAAAGCCTAGATGCTGGTGGGAGTTTAGAAGACAAGAAAACTAGGGAAAGTTTGGAACTTCTTAGAAACTGTCCAAATAGTGGTGAGCAGAATGCTGTTAGAAATATGGACAGTAAAGGCCATTCTGAGAAGATCCCAGATATAAATGAGAGGGGACTTATTGGAAACTGGGGCAAAGATCATCCATGCTATGAATCGGGAAGGAATTTGGCTGCATTCTGCTCATGCCCCAACATATTATGGAAGTGAAACTTCAAGGTGCTGAGCCAGGGTATTTGGTGGAAGAAATTTCCAAGCAGCAAAGCATTAAAGAAGCTGTGAGAGGTAAAGTATGGCCAGAGACCAGGAAAACCATAGAAGCAGAGCAGTCTGAGTATTGGGGATCCAACCCCAACACCGCTGTGCAGAGGATGTCAAACATATGGAGTCAAGGTACATGATTAACCAGCTCTAAGATTCAGTGCATGCCCTGCTAGATTTTGGACTTGTTTAGGAACTGTCATCCCATTCTTTTGGCCTATTTATCCATTTTTGAATGGAAATGTGGACCTTATTGTTTGCCCCACAATTGTATCATGGAAGTAGATAACTTGTTTTGATTTCACAGATGGGACTTTGAACTTTGGACTTTTGAGTT
>NW_007726416.1:650758-652154 GCF_000696425.1 Galeopterus variegatus | reverse complement strand
TCCTTTAGTGAGTTAAAAAATACCCTTTAAATTTATGTAAGCCAGCCTTTCTTAATCATTTAACTAATGAATTTAATTTTTAAAACTATTTTGCATAATACCTATTAAAATTTGTATATCTGTGTTTCTCCACCACAGAGTAGCATCTCTAAAATGACATGTTAAATAAACTATTATGTTCACTTATAAACTCTCTCATTGTTTTACACATATTTATAATTATGCTTTGAAGAGCAAATTGGTATTTTCATGATCAGGGCTAATTCAGCACCATGGGACTTGAGCTAAGAACTGTTCCTGGTAGATAAACACATGTGTCTAAACACACATATAAGCACACATATAAACACACACACATTACAAAAACAGTCGTCATTTAATTGAGTACTTAATATGAGCCTGACACTATGCTAGTGTGTTACGTATACCTTACCTTTTTTAATTATCACAATAAAGCTATAGCAAAGTGTTATTATTATCAAGATTTTGGGGATGAGGAAACTGAGATCCTAAGAGTTTAAGAATCTTGCTCAAATTATGGGATTAGCAAACTCATACAGCTTGAATATAAATCAGAGCTATAAGACTCTCACACTAAGCCCTGAATCATTATTTTATATTCAAAGACTTTTCTGAAAGTATAGATCTGAGTCTTATATGAGTGTTTCATTCTGTAGAAAAAAGCCCCCTCATCATGAAGAAGAACAGAAACAAATAACAAAAAGAAAGTCAAACCCCACAACACCAAAAGAAATATGTCATCTTCCAAATTTTCTCAACGTGAAATTCTTTTTGAAACATTTAAAAGTTAGTGAATAGCCTGTGCCAACCTAAAAGTTAGATGGGGAAAAACAAAGTCCTGTTTATCACTTTATGGGATGAAACTGTAGAGCACTGGGGCTAAGAATGGAGAGCCTTAGGTTCTAATCCTGGCTCTGCCATTCATTAGACCTTATCTTGTAAATATCCGTCAAACTTTTCATTCTTCAGTTTCCTCATTTTAAAAATGTGGAGTGTCTTCCATCTAAACTTGCTGCAGTTCTGTGAACGTGCTTAGTGGAGGAGGAGCAGGGACAGAGGAATCTACAGCATGACGAAAAAGTGTTCACCTTAAATTTAATACATATCCACTTTCTAAACAAGCTAACTGCTTGCTGTACTTGTATGTAAGTCATTCATTTAATCTTAATAAAAGTTTATGTACACAGAAGAATGCAGGAGACAGAACAGCTCTGTAAGGAGAAGGCAGCCTAGTGCAGAGGAATTCCATGTGCCCCGTGTCTCCTCGCAACTGTTGTGCTACCAGTGCCTGAGAGTCAGCTGGGAAAGGAGTCCTCTCGCCCTCCAGACTCCTGTGTCCTCTGTGGCTGGCATCTAGGATGTTGACCAGTCTACC
>NW_007726416.1:643538-649660 GCF_000696425.1 Galeopterus variegatus | reverse complement strand
TTTAGTCAGTTGGAGGGTTTCCATTTACATGCTGAGAAGCCAGTAGAACCAGCTAGGATTTTCGTTTTTGTTTTTTCCGTTTTTTCTCCTTCACTTCTTCCACATCAGACATGGGAGCTTACACTAGAAAAAGAAACTTTGCAAACAAGCATTTCTAATTAGCAGATCAGTGCCATTTTTCTTGTGAACCTTTTAGTGTATTCTCTCCTTGTCTCCTATCACTTCACATGGTCTTTAAATAATTTCACATTTCACACTGTTGCATTTCCATACACCAGTCATGGAAAACAGGCTCGGGGCTTAAGGTAATGTCGCACACAGCAGGAGATTTATATTTTCCAGGATATAAGGAAAGGCCCTTAAGGAAAGGTTCCAGGGCCCTAGTAGACACCATTAGGTCATTCATGAAATACAAGTCCTTAGATCGTGAGATATATCCACTTTGTTCTTCAGCCCCAGTTCCACTGCTTTTATGAGGCTATCCCCATAAAACTAAATTTCCAAATCATAAACAAGAACATTTCTAGAGTGAAATATCAATCTCTCCAATAATGTAGGGGCCAACAATTAATACTATCTCTATCTATAACAAGTTAGGAAGATTTTGGGCCAGGCTGAGCCAACAGGGACAATTACTAAGCCTCTTCTCTCTTGGGTGTTATAACCAAGGCTCAGCTGGTGAACTATCTGGACCCCATGGCTTCACCTGCTTTATGAAGTTTATAGTTCTGAACTGTTATTTCCTAAGGAGAGTTTATAATCCCAGTGAAAGAAATAGGAGCATCACCAACTTTACGGACTAGACACATTAAATTAAGTGTTTTCTAAGTATAATTATGCTTCAGTGCGTATGTCTATGTCTTGCAGTGTGCATAGTGACTATAATTGGAACTGTACGCTGTCTCTACAGGTCAATTGAAGTCTAGGTATTGACAAAAGAAGATAAATTTCTTCGCTTATATGTCATTCAAGTACATCATTCTTTGGTGGAACAGTGAAAGACTCTGAGTAACTAAAGTCAAATGCAGAAATAAGACTCATTTATTTAATACTGCTTTTTATAGCTACATACAGCCTCTCCCAGATAAGCAAATTGCAAAGAAATTCTTTGAAATAAATAAGCTAAAGAAGAGAATGAAGTTAAGAAAAATGGAAGAAAAGGGAAAGGTAAGAATAAAACATCAAGAGATTAGAGAAGATAGAGAAAAAAGTAATGGGAAAAAAAGCAGGAAGAAAGGGAGGGAGGAAGGAAAGGAGGAAGGTAGGAGAAAGAACAGAAGAAAAGAAAGTCTTTCTGGAAGTCTATTCATTTACCACATGCTAATTAATAATTTTATAAATTTGAAATGTGACATCATACTTTATTAAGGCAAACATGTTTATAAAAACAAGAATCACTTCTGCTTCTTTCAACCTGAATGAGTCTTATGCTTTGAGAAGTATAATACTGATTTTTTTAGAGCCTGAAGTTTTCTCTTGCTTGTCCCTCTGGCCCTATGGAACCAGCAACTCCAAGCCCATAAAAAGGTTATCAAATCATAAGATGTTACCACGCAAGGCCTTAATTAGAATGTTATAAGATTTCTTTGGAGGGTTCTAATTCCTCTGCAGTCACAATATATATATGCTATTTGTAGAATAAGTGGTAAACCTGAGAAAGAAAATGGATTGTTGGAGAGATTTAGAAAGACTTTAGAAATAGCGTAATAATGTTACCATAGTCAAATTCTTCTGAAATAGAATGGACAATTTCAATCTAATTTTGTTCATTTCAAGATACCCTCAGATTGATCTCTAAGTGTTCAGTTCAATCATAAAACACCTAATCTTAAAATGCTTGAAGTCATGAGATTTTCCATGAAAAGAACTTTACTTTTCCTTCTCTTAGCTGAAAATTTCATAATTTCGAGCTTTTTCAGGCTTATTACTAATTCGACAATAATGTGTGCATACTTGGTATGACTACAGAGGGATAGAACCCTGAGTTGCTGCTAGTTACCATGTTGTGCCTTGCCTGGCACATAATGCATCCTCAGTAAATGCTTCTATTTTTATGTAATACCACACCCAGATCCATAAAAAATGGAACGATGGAAAGATTTTTTTAAATGTACATATTTGTCTTGACACATACAACTATATAATTTTAAAAACTACATGAACTAATTTAATATCTGAGTCACATTTATGGTTTGGTTACTTTTTATAATAGGTTCTTTCCAGTGTTGCATAATGGTTAAGAATATAAACTTTGATGTCACTTGTAGCTAGACATGAAAACAGCCCTGACACTAGTTATTCACCATGAGTATCTTAAATAATTTCTACAATCCTCCAAATTTTATTTTTTTATCTGTATAGTGAGAATAACAATACGATTTATCAGGATTTAATTTTTGAAATGTTAGATTATACATGTAAGGCTGTCAGTCAAATATCTTTTATTGGGTAAAAGCCCAATAAATGATATGTAATATCATTTTATTATTGTTTCTTTGCTCTTTTTCACTTGTATTTTTTTTAACTTAGTAATAATACATATTGTCTTTATACTTAAAAACTTTTTAAAATTATTAAGAAACTCTGGAGTAGATACTTTTGACATTCCTCATATTAATAAGCACTTGAGTTTATAAGGAAAATCAGATAGAGGCTTTTCACACCTCCAAGGCATGCTGTTGGAATCACAGGAAGCTATGAAATTTCAATAGCACAAAAGACATAAGCAAAACCAGAAACTCTTAACTTTGGAGAAAAGGATTAATAACATCTTATAGCTTCCATGTAAGGGAAAACACAGTATGTGTAGCAAAACTAGTACAGCTTTGGATTCACACAGGCTGAGTTTTAAATCTCAATTTCAGCACTTGATGTGGGGTATTGACAAATTAGCAAAGCCTATTTTCTCATCAGTAAAATGTGAAAGACAATTATATCTCATGAATTGATATTCATACCAAATGAGAAAATGGATATAGTAGAGGTAGGTTCTTAATAAAGTGTCTGGCATTTAGTACATGTTCAATAAAGGACAGTTATAAAATTATAATAACCAAGAAAGAGAATAGCAAGCATTCTCATAAATGTATCCTAGACTTAGAACATTTCAAACTACTTGAAGCAAAGATATATGATCCCATCTAAAAGAGAATAAAAGTTACAAGCATTAAAATAAAACAATTCTCAAATTTACAGTAAAAAAAAAACTAAGGAAAATATGGTAAAACCAGAAAGTTCTGGTAGAATTTTTATTTTTTTAGCCAACAATAAATTTAGAAGCACATAACTGACTATACATAGTAAATTATGGTTACGTACATTAAAATAACAATGTTGCAGACATTAAAGTTAGAATTAACTAACTGCAAAAATAGAATACTAAAAGTGCATAATGAGTTGTGCAAGTGTGAATGTGTGTGTATGTTGATTTCTGTGTGTTTCAAACATAAAAGTGAACAACTATGAGACAGCTAACTGGCAGAAAATTGACCTCCCCAATCGACATATGTCTTCTCAGTAAAGATAAATGACCTTTTAGATCAGGAGATTAGAATACATAAGAATTTTTAAAAGTTCCCACAATGTAGAAAAGGATTGAACAGAGCCTCAGAGAAATGCTGGACATCACTAAGCTCACCAACATAAATGTAATGGGAGTACCAGCTCACTGAGCCTTCTGCTTGCTCAAATCTATTGCTGAGCCCCTCTAGGGAAGTTTATAAGCATTTTTTAAAAATATTTTTTTCCATCCCTTTCTTCCCCTTCTGGTACTTGTATAGTGGTTCACTTAAGAGTGCCCTGTATTTCTGTGAGGTTTTGCTCATTTTTTGTCGTTCTTTTTTCTCTTTTCTTCAGCATGCATAATTTGTTAATCTGTCTCATTTGCTGATTGTTTCTGTTGTCACTGTTGTTGCTGTCAGCTTAAATCTACCAGTAAAATCCTCCAGTAATTTCTTCATTTTATTTATTGTATTTTTTAATTTCAAAATTTTCATTTAGTTCTTTGTACAGTCTCTTCATTGATAGCCTTTATGTGGTGAGATATTATCATCATTCCTTCCTTAAATTTTTAAATATGATTTTTTTTTATATCCTTGAACATGTTTATAATAGCTGCTTTACTTTTTAATCTCATAAAATAGATCTTTTAAATTTATTTTTGCAAATTTGCAAATAAAAATTGTATATGTTTGTGTTATGCAGCATGATATTTTGATGGGTATATATTGTGGAATAGCTAAATCAAGCTAATTGACAAATCCATCAACACACATACTTATCTTTCTTTTGTAGGGAGAATATTTAAAATTTACTCTCCTAGAAATTTTCAAGTATACAATACATTGTTATTAACTTTAGTCACTATGTTGAACAATAGATCTCCATAATTTATGCATCTTGGCTATTTAAAATTTTGTATCTTTCAATCAACATCTCCCCAATCCCTGCAACAACCCCCCCTCAGCCCTTGGTAACCACCATTGTACTCTCTGTTTCTATGAGTTCAGTTTTGGTAGATTCCATATATAGTGAGATCACACAGTGTTTCTCTTTCTATGTCTAGCTTATTTCACTTAGCGTAATGTCCTCCAGGCTTATTTGGGTCGTTGCAAATGACTGGATGTCCTTCTTTGTTTAAATGTTTTAATTGACAAATGTACAATTAAATGTACAATCAATTAAATGTGCAAATAAATTACATGTAATAATTGTATATATTTATGGGGTACAATGTATAAAATGTGTAATAATCAAATTAAGGTATTAGCATATCCATCACCACAATCATTTATCATTTCTTTGTGTTAAGAACATTTGAACTCCTCTCTTCTAACCATTTGAAAATATACAATAAATTACTGCTAATTATAGTCACCTAGCACTACTATAAACACTATATAACTTATTCTTTCTATATAGCTGCAAGTTTGTATCAACTAACCTACCTCTTCCTATTCCCCCTTCCTATTCCCCTCCCACCCTCAAGTAACCACAAGTCTACTTTCAACTTCTATGAGCTCAACTTTTTTGACTCCCACATATGAGTGAGAAGATGTGGTATTATCTTTTTGTGCCTGACTTATTTCACTTAACATAATGTCTTCCATGGTCATCCATGTTGCCACAAATTACAGGATTTTATTCTTTTTTTATAGCTGAGTAGTATTCCATCAGGTATATATACCTCTTGTTTTTATCCATTCATCTGTCGATGAACACTTATGTTGATTCCATAGCTTGGCTATTGTGAACAGTGCTGCAATAAATATGGAGGGTGCAGTTATCTCTTCATTACACTGATTTCCTTTCCTTTGGTTGAATATCCAATAGTGGAATTGCTGGATCTTATGATGGTTTCATTTTTGGTTTTGAGAGGAATCTCCACACATTATGTTTACCATAATGGCTGCACTAATTTACGCTCCCATTAATAGCATGCAAGGATCCCCTTTTTTCCAACATCTTCTCCAATACTTGTTATCTCTTGTCTCTTATATAATAGCCATCCTAACAGGTGTAAGGTGATATATGGTGATATATCATTCTGGCTCTAATTTGTATTCCTGATGATTACTGGTATTGAACATCTTTTCAATATACATCTTGTTCAATATACTGTTGGTCATTGTATATCTTCTCTTGAGAAATACCTTTTCAGGTCCTTTCCCTATTTTTTTTAAATAGGTTACTTGGTGTTTTTATGCTTGTTTGTTTGTTTTGCTATTGAGTTTAGTTCCTTATATGTTTTGGATCTTAACCTTCTATCAGATGTGCTTAGCAAATATTTTCTACCACTTAATAAGTTGTCTCTTTACTCTGTTATTTCCTTTGCTGTGCAGAAGCTTTTCAGTTTGATGTGATTCAATTTGTCTATTTTTGCTTTTGTTGCCTGCACTTTTGAAATCATATCCAAAAATCTTTGCCCAGACCAACATCATGGAAATTTCCCCTTATGTTTTCTTATAGTGGTTTTACAGTTTCATGTCTTACATTTAAGTCTTTAATTAATTTTGAGTTGAATTTTTTATAAGAGGTAAGACAAGGATCCAAATTTATCCTTCTCTGTGTGGATGCCCAGTTTTCCCAGCACCATTTATTGAAAAGAATCCCCTTTCCCCATT
>NW_007726416.1:638213-643056 GCF_000696425.1 Galeopterus variegatus | reverse complement strand
GCCGGTCCTGGTCCGGTACGGGCGCAATACTGAGGGTTGCGATCCGTTGCCGGACACGAAAAAAGACAAAAAAAAAAAAAAAGAAAGACTAATGCTCCCATGCATAGCACACAGAAAGGCAAGGTCCAGGTGGGGTGGACACAAACTTTCAGTCTATAGCACCAAGTGTTGACAAATAGGTAGAGAGCAATAAGTACTCTCATACAATACTGGTGGACAATTGATAAAAACCACTTTGGAAAGCTGTTTGGCATTATCTACTTAAAGTAAATACATGCATATTACACTTCAAGGTATAAATCCAAGATAAATGTATAAATATTTGTACCAAAAGATGTATATAAGAATGTGAAAAACAATTCAACAACAATAAAAAGTCAATTTTAAAATGGGCTAAGGACATTAGATATTTCTTCAAAGATATACAGCTAGCCAATAGACACATGGAAATATGCTCAACATCACTAATCATTAGAGGAATGCAAATCAAAACCACAATGATACACAACCTCACACCCATTAGTATGGCTATTATTAAAAAGAAGAAAGAAAGAAAATTGAAAACCCAAAATACTAAGTGTTGACAAGGATTTGGAGAAACTAGAACCCTCATGCACTGCTAGTGGGAATGTTAAATGGTGCTAGGATGGTAAAAAAAATTAAACACAGAATTACCATATGATCCAGTAATTCCACTTCTGGGCATATACCCAGAAGTGAAAGCAGGGACTAAAATAAACATTTGTACAACCATGTTCATATTATTCACAGTAGTCTGAAGATGCAAACAACCCAAATGTCCACAGAAGGTTGAATGGTTAAATAAAATGTGGTAGATACATCCAATGAAATATTATTCAGCTTTAAAAAGGAAATTCTCAGGGCCAGCCTGTGGCTCACTCGGGAGAGTATGGTGCTGATAACACCAAGGCCACGGGTTCAGATCCTATGTGGGGATGGCCGGTTAGCTCACTGGCTAAGCATGGTGCTGGCAACACCAAACCAAGGGTTAGGATCCCCTTACCGGTCATCTTTTAAAAATAAAAATAATATAAATAAATAAATAAATAGGAAATTCTGATACATTCTACAACTTGGATGAACCTTGAAGATATTATGGTAAGTGAAACAAGCCAGACCCAAAAGAATAAATACTTGTATTGTGATCCCAGTTATATGAGGTACCTAGAATAGTCAAATTCATAGAGACAGAAAACATGAGGGTACTTCAAAAGGTTTGTGAAAAAATAGAATAAAAAGATAATACAAATATTTCCATGAACTTTTTGAAGCACCCTTGTAGAATAGAGGTTGACAGAGGCTGAAGTAAGGGGGAAATGGGAAGTTACTGCTTAATGGGTAGAGTTTCAGTTTGGGAAGATAAAAAAGATCCAGAGACAGATGGTGGTGATGATCACACAAGGTGAATATACTTAATGCAACTGAACTGTACATCCAAATATGGTTAAAATACTAAATTTTGGGCCGGCCCGGTGGCGCACTGGATAAGTGCGCCGCTTGGGAAGCGCAGCGGCGCTCCCGCCTGAGGGTTCGGATCCCACATACAGACCGGTTCCCGCTCACTGGCTGAGCGAGGCGCGGGGGCAACACCGAGGGTTGCAATCCCGTTGCCGGTCCCCGGTCCGGTACGGGGGCAACACTGAGGGTTGCGATCCGTTGCCGGACACGGAAAAAGACAAAAGACAAAAAAAAAAAAAAAACTAAACTAAATTTTATGTTATATTTACCACATTTTTTTTTTATCAAACCATGTGTAACAACACTACTTGTAATACCCCAAACTGGAACACAAATGTCTATGACGATAAATTAATTGTATTCATTCAATTGAAATGAATACAGCAGTGAGAAACAATGTACTATTTGCTATACTGAACACAACGTGAACTTGTATACTGCTGAGCAAAAGAAGTCAAATAAAAGTAGATGCTCTGTTATGATTCCATTTGAAAATTCAAAAATCAGGCAAAACTAATCTATGGTAATATGTCAGCAATAGTGTTTACTTCGAGGGAGAAGGATTATAACTAGGAACAGAAAGGATGGGGGGCACTCTGGAGGGCTGATTCTTGACCTGGGTAATGTTCTGATTCTTGACGTGGATGGTATTACAAAAGTGTTCACTTTGTGAAAATTTACTGAGCTATTTCTTTTATACACTTTTATACACACTTCAGTTTTAAAAGTTTGACATTTTTATATCTATATCTTCATTCTAACAAGGCAAGAACTTTAACATTCATGTATCTTTGATCCCTTCTACTCTCCATCATGTTGATACTGTCAAATTATTAATTCTAGATTATAGATACACTTCCTTTTTTCAATCTTTCCCCCCTATACATTTTACCAAGACATGTGACCACTGTTATCCCTCTAGCTTTTGTAATATCTGCTGGACTTGTTTCCTGTTGAGTATTTTTTCGCAAAAATTTTTCACGTGGATTTTTGAGTGGTAAATCTTAATGTTTTTGTCATTTGAATGACAATTTAAAGTCCAGTACTTAAAAAATATTACATTGTTTTCCTACAGATAGTATGGTGCTTAGAAAGACTTAGGTCAATCTGATTCTTGTTTCTATATACATTTACTCTATCTAAAATAGAGTAAATAGAGCTTTTAGATTTTTATCATTATCTTTGATACTCTTAAATTTCAGTCTGTATCTAGATGTTGATGTTTCCTTCTCTCTCTTTTGGCACTCTATGGCCCGTTCAGTCCTGTTTAAATTTTTTCTTTTATTACCCGAATGTTGGCACATCTATTTCTGCCCTCCATCTTGCTTACATCTGCTTTCATATTTCCTATTTTTTTCTTTTTTGGCATCCTTCTGGGAGTTTGTTTGATTTTGCAACTCACTAATTCATTCTTCAGCTGTATCTATTCTATTTTTACTCCATTTGTTATATTCTTTAAATATGTTTCATTATTTCTTATTCTTATATTACACTGCTAAAATCTTTATCTTTTTCTTTTGATATTTATTAGCTTCACTTTAGGTTCTGAAGGTCTTAGGTAATCCAGGTTGTTTTCTTCTGAAACAGTAGCATCTCTGTCATCACTTTACATGCAAATGAACTCATTTAGCTGCTGGTGTATGGCATCTTCTGAGTGATAGTACGCCCTGGAGAAGGGCTGAGGGTCAGACCTCTAGTTGTGTTGGGGGTTCAAAGAGAAAGAAGAGGATGAGTCTTATAGCAGAGAACCCCAGCACTATAAAACCACAGTTTATTATTCCAGTCTGTTATCTACCAAGCAATCCTTCAAGTTAGGGCTTGCCCTTTAGACACCCTGAGAGAAATGGCAATGGGAAAAGGCACTTCCTGGAGAGGAGGGCCTAGATTATAACCCACCAGTCCTATGAGTCTGGAGTGGGAGGAATGACAAAGCTATCAATCCTTACACCTGTTTTCTCCAAATCTTCACCCAAAGGTCTTTTGTGCTGCCCTAATATTGTCTGTGAGGACACCTGTAGCAGAGGCATAGTTCACTACTGGTACCTCGTGGATGAAGGCAGGCAACGGCAACCAGTTTTCTCCAACAAATCTACTCATAGCCAGTCAGCCAGCCATGCTCCCACTATGAATTACTTCAAAATAATTCCCCATGTCCGCTGGGAGTTTGCCTTTTTTTTTGTTTTAATTATCTAAACACACTAAAAGAAATATTCTAATCAAAATATAACAGAACTTTACATGGCTTTATTATACATTACTGTTATCGAAAGCAAACCTTATACAAAAAGTTTTATACAGATAAAAAAATCCTTGGCTACACAAAGCCATTTATGTGTGTACATACACAAACACACATACGTACACAAACAGTATTTTACATCATTATAATTACATATATTTACAAATACACTATTTAAAATTATTTTACAGTTTACCACAATGAGAGGCTATTATAAAAGCAAATAAAAATAGATGAAAACTTGAACTAAATAGTTGTTAAATTTAAAATGCTACATGTTTTAAAATTCTAGAAAAGAAAATCATTTCTTTGAAATACCAAAACTAAGATTTCAATACTAATCACTGCTGCTTTCATTGTGATAACAAGTTCTAACATATTTAAAAATAAATACTTTGACCAATAGGTAAGCAAATCAGACTGGTGACTGGAACAAGCTGAATATGCTGACTTGAGATTAAAGAGTCAGCAAGTAATAACAAATGTAGGTTATCATCTAGTAACCAAAAAGATGATAAAACCTCCCTGTAGTTCCCCATTTAGACCATGAGGAATTCGAAGCTTCTGTGTAGTATGCAATATCAATTAAGACTCCAAGGAATTCAGCAATTTATCTGTAATGTAAGAAAATGCTAAAGTTATGATTCCATTTTTCTGATAGGACCATTTCATTAAGTGATAGCTTTTAAGTGAAATTTACTTAGATCATATTGGTGTTAAAGAACTAGCTTTCACAGAATCAGTTTAATAACTATCGTTGTACTCTGCTTTTGACAAAAACGTAATGAGACTATGGTACTAGGGGGAAAAAATCAGTTAAGAGATAAGGTATTAAAATAAAGTAACCCCTCTATGTGCTATCATGCAAGCAATAAAATCTCAAATATCAAATTCACTATAAGATTTTAGATTTGTAATGAAATTTGGAAATTTCAAATAAGTATCCCTTCCAGATACAAGTTATCATGTTCATGAATTTACACACACTTAACAAGAGAATGTAAATCATAAGACAACATTAAGGCAAAAGAAAAAAAACTCAGTTTAATTTCTTAAAGGCAGCCAAAATCTAGGGGCCGGCCCGGTGGCGCACTGGATAGTGCGCCGCTTGGGAAGCGCGGCGGC